>NW_025341783.1:0-2708 GCF_016433145.1 Gracilinanus agilis | reverse complement strand
ATAATAGTGAATAGAATTCACTACAGAGAATTATACATAGCATTTCTCCACATAGAAATACTGATAATTTGATCTTATTGAAGCCCTTAATGAGGCAAATTTAAAAAATTATGAGTTTTCTTTCTTTCCCCTCTGTTTCTTATTTACCTTTTCATGTTTCTCTTGTTTTTTGTGGTTGGATATCAAACTTTACATTTAGTCCTGGTCTTTTCTGTGCAAATACTCCCATCTGCACCGGGTCCCCACTCGAGGTCCAAGCCTGTGCTCGAGGTTCTTGTCTGTGACTAGGGCAATGCCTTCACCCCCTCAGGCTCTCAGAGTCTGTATTCAAAGTCCATGTGCGTTCTTGAGCCTCTTGTGGTCCTAAGTCTTGCTGCTCTCAGGAACAAGCCCTGGAGCTGCCAATGACTTAATGGGTGTCCCAAACCTGCTTTAACTCTTGTCCTCTGGCCTTGGCGCTCTGCGTGGTGTGGGGGGTGGGGGTGGAGGGGCTTCTTCCTCTCGCGTTTTAGTGACAGTTGTTTCATCCCTTTATAGCATGGAAATGCCCCTATTCCACATTTCCTTCAATACTGCTCCCTGTTGTGGGGTCTCTTCATTTGTCTGGATTTGTTTTTATGTCCCGTTTAGGAGTCCTACATGCTTTGGTTAGGAGAGATCAAGCAGCTGCTCCTTACTCTGCCACTATCTTAACCGGAAGCGACATTTAGTCTTTAATACATGAATTTAAACATTATATATCCCTTAAGAGCCCTATGATCAAGAAAAAGCTGTGACTATCATGGGATTTCTAACTTAGGTCAAAAAAGATGCTTTTGAAACTTGCTCTTCCTTCTCATCTTATAGTTGGCAAGTTTCTGAGGCTAGAATCTCAAAGTTTTTGAAAATAGGTCATGAAAACTAAAACTTTTATAAGATGTGAGTGGGGGCAGCTCTACTCTAAGGAATAGACTAAGGGGTCTTGAAAATTGGGGTTATAGCAGCAGGAAGGGTGGGAGGCTTGCCTTGAAGTTAATCTCTCCTTTTGTCTATTAAAAATATAAAAAACAAAAACTGCTCTTCAACTTAGAAAGGAGTAAGGGTTCTAACCTCCAGATTTCTGGTCACCAAAAACGTAAAACTTAAAATTAATAATAATAACTCCATGTATTATTTTCCATAAAGTTTATTCATAATTACTTGAAGTAGAAAAAGTAAATAGATAGATGTTTAAATCCTATGTTTCTAACCTAAGTCTGACTACCTTTGTGGATTTTTCCAAAAGGCTCTCAGCCAGCCTCTCAAGCCACATAGCAGGAAGGAGAGACCCTGGATGGTGCCACACCAAAACAAAACACAACAAAACTCTATTCTCTGTCCATTCCCCTCCCCCCCTTGCAAGTGTGTCCACATCCATTCGTGCAGCATTCACATAATACAAGCACGCAAATGGGTTGCTGGGTAAGACAATCTGGGTCAAATGAGTCTTGGGGAGTGAATTCTATCTACAAATAAGCCAAATACTACTCTGAGAATAACACATTGAGTCTCCTTCCACACAGATGACTAAACCAAGACAAGGTTCAGTGACTTGTTTAGGGTCATAAAGCTACAAAATATCTGAGTCTGTTTTTGGATTTAGAACATTTAACACTCTATCAATTGTACCACCTAATTGTCCAAGGAAGAAAGTACATAGCCTCTCTCATTTTAGATCAAGACACAGTTCAAAGAGCATATAGAAAAGTGTTAAGGACTTTATATATTCTGACAAAGTCTGGTCTCTAATTCTCTAATATATGGATACTTGATGTTCTCTAACATAAAAATATTTTGTTCCTGGCAATATTGTGATAGATTAAATATTTATGTTGTGATGTATATTTTTTTCATTCTGGACAATATGGGAATTTTTCTGTCTATTTATTCAAGGATTATGTTTTTTTTCTTTCAAAGAAGTGGAAAGGAGAGGAAAATAAGTGCTTTTCTATAAGGATTCAGAAGCAAAAAACATTTCTAGACTATTTCTAGACTAGTGCAAAAGCACTTTTAAAAATAAAATTTTTAAAAAATATATAACTCCTTTCTTTATAGGTAGTCTTGGGTAACCTCAACTGAAAATATATATTTTTGAGTCTGTTTTACCTTCATTTCATCCTTGCCCAACTACTCTTCAACATTTCTTCCCTTTTGTCTCCTGAATTTTTCCACAACAGTGTATCTCCTTACATTTTATAAAAAAGAATGAAATGGAACAGAAAACCCTGTAATAATTTCTGATGCTATTCCACTCTTTTTAATAAACACAGTATCTTTCTCCCCTTGAATTCTATTCTATCTGACTTGTCATTTTATAATATAATTTTTTCAGCATTATATCCAGTTCAAGAGTCTTACCCTAACAAGTTGTACCTATGAGATCCATTTTTGCATCCTGGAACTCAGATATTTGAATGGGAAGGTTGGAAAGTTCAGTAAAGGAAAACAACAACAACAAACTCAAGTAAGATGAAGAGAGAAAGAGATATCTTTAACACTATCAGGGGCTCAGTGATTCACAAGGAAATGCCTAAAGAAAACATATTTAAAGGGAAGTGCTTGCTCTCACAGATTCCTAAGGATATTTCTAGAAGACTTCACAGTTATGAACCTTAATGGCTCCTTAAGCCCAGCCACTGAAGGGGGAGCCACAGTCCACCTAACAGGGAGGGTCCAGCCCAATTCTAGCC
>NW_025341782.1:0-1387 GCF_016433145.1 Gracilinanus agilis | reverse complement strand
TGAGCCACCCAACTGCCCCCTGTATTCCTCTGAATGAAAACACAGATGTTGAAGCACACTGCCAAAGAGGAAATGTTGAAAATAGATTCTACCAAAACACACTCTCCTCAGCCTCAAAGTCCATTTGCATGGTACATTCCTCATTAGAAGATGATTATTCAATTCTCTGTGAGGAGCTGAGTAGGCAAGAGTTGAAGAGAGGAGAGATCTTATCTTCTGGATTCCATCTTCAAGACAGAAGACAGACAATTACAGACTCTCTTCAGATCTCTGTAGGGAGAGAGATTCTGGGAGGAAGCTGAAATGTAGAGGAGCGAGCACCTCGATCATGTCTTTAACTCCAGCCTACTGTATGAAGGTGAGTATCGATTGTGTGGGAGATGTTTATCAGGACCCCCAACCCATAGTGATCATTGGGCTAGAGCAGCTAACCACTCACCCCCCACCCTCACCCCAGGTAAGACCTATGAGGGAATAAACTCAAAGAGGTTCCCAAACTGGCAAAGATATAGTGGAGATGTTGAAGGAAGGTGTTGGGGTCCAGTTGTGGCCCTAGGGGGGTTGGATCCAACCCTCAGTGCCAGTAATAATACTGAGACAAGCCTCCCCACTCCCAAGTTCAAGTAGCTTTACCCTTCAATATGGTATTTGGTATTTGTCTTCCCCTCAGCCACAAGATCAGTCTTCCTCCCCTCAAAGCTACCACTAATAAACTAATAAAGATTAATTATAAAGATAAGGGAATTCAGGGTAACAGGCTAAGGGTTATTTGTGGATTTTGAGGAAGGAGGAAACTGGGAAAACTTCTCTATCAGCTATGAACCCCACAACAAGAGAGCAGTTCTGGTTTCTTCTGTAGCTTGGACTCAAAAACTGACTCTCCCTCTCCTCACAATATCCTTAACACTAGCTAACCAACAGGGGACTAACTGAAACGAAGGGGCACAAGGTGGATGAAGGAAGGGTCCCCCAAGTGCCTGCTCCCTCCAGAGTCCAGGCACTGTGATCAATTATGGAGCACAACTCTCTTGATTTCTTCTTCATTAGGAATGAAGACAGTAGAAAGGTTTGGCTGTTGAAATCTCCAGATTGCCCCTGAATTTTGAGTTCAGAAGAGCTAAATTCCTGTCCAGATCCAACCGGCCACCCACAACCACCAACCCCAAGCTCCTCCCTGAGAGCTTGAATGTCTTCTCAGGAGTTTTTGGCAGTTGGCTTCTCCTCAGAATCTTCACTGGAAAAACCCCTCCTTCACTCACCCCTCCCAAACAGAACCTCCTCGGGCTTCCATGGGGCCAGCTTCAGTCCACTTCCCAGATGTGTGCTTAGTGATCCTTGACTTACTCCCAATTTCACACTTACAGGTTCCCCCATTTTTGTCTTGTGG
>NW_025341781.1:0-5227 GCF_016433145.1 Gracilinanus agilis | reverse complement strand
ATGGTGGAGGGAATGTGGCAAAGTTAGGACACGAATGCATTACTGGTGGAGTTGTGAATTGATCCAACTATTCTGAAGGGCAAATTGAAATCATGTCCAAAGGACCATAAAAGAATGCATACTCTTTGATCCAACAATACCACTACTGGATTTATATGCCAAAGAGGTAAAAAAATCTGAGCAAGGATTTATTTGTTCAAAAATATTTATAGCTGTGCTTTTTGTGGTGGCAAAAAATTGAAAAACAAAAGAGTATTCCTAGATTGGGGAATGACAACAAATTATGGCATACAATGGTGATGGAATACTATTATACTGTAAGGAATGATGAACTGATGGATTTCTATAAGAACTGGAAAGACCTACATGATCTGATGTGGAGTGAAATAAACAGAACCAGGAGATGCACAGAAACTGTAGCATTGGGGGATGACCAAATGTAATTGACTTTGCTACTAATAGCAATGCATTGATCCAGGACAATTTTGAGGGATTTATGAGAAAGAATGCTATTCACATCCAGAAAAAGAATGGTGGGACTGGAAATCCAGAAGAAAATATATGATTTATCACTTGTTTACATGGGTATGTGATTTGGGGTTTTGGTTTTAAAGGATTCCTCTTTTACAAAAATGAATACTATGGAAATGGGTTTGAGTGAAAAAATATATATGTTTAACCCAGTGGAATTGCTTGTTGGCTCCAGGATGGGGGAAAGATGAGGGGAGGAAGAAAACATGAGTCATGGAATCATAGAAAAAAATTTTAAAATAAAATTTTTTTTTAAATTTTTAACCCTTGTACTTTGGTGTATTGTCTCATAGGTGGAAGATTGGTAAGGGTGGGCAATGGGGGTCAAGTGACTTGCCCAGTGTCACACAGCTGGGAAGTGGCTGAGGCCGGATTTGAACCTAGGACCTCCTGTCTCTAGGCCTGACTCTCACTCCACTGAGCTACCCAGCTGCCCCAAAATAAAAAATTTTAATTGAAAAAATAAGTTGCCTCTCCCTTACTAACTTGCCTCTAAGAGTCAAAAATTCTAAAGGCAGAATAATCAAATCCACAATCCTTGACAGCTCTTGTGTTACCAGTCTTTTAAAACAATGGTTCCGGTTCTTTGAGCCACTGGAGCCTTCTTCATGATCACTTTCTGAGATTGATCCACTATAGTCTCTGTTGTCCAGGTAATAGGTGGTGCTACAGGTCCTACTCACGTGTGGTGCATCCAACCTCCCTCTTCAGTCTGGCTCCCTGGATTGATTGTCAGGAAAATCTGAAATGGCCTCTCCCAAATCTGAGTCAATTTCTTCTCTTTCCAAGAACCAATAAGAACCCAGTCCTCTGGCTGGAATTTGTGTACTGGAAAACCTAGAGGTGGGGTCTGAGCAATCAATGTTTTCCCTATTGAGCAATAGGGAAGATAAGTTTAGAGCAAGAGCATGTATGTATCTTCTCAGAAAATTTTCTCTGCTTTCTCACTGTGGCAGGGCACCATTCCATTTGGAAGGCTATGGGTGGCCATTCATGAGCTATAGGGGGACAGCCCAATGTCTCTTGGGTGCTTTGTCCTTATTCTCAGTAAAGCCAAAGGGAAACATTTGGTCCATGGTAACAGTTTCCAGCATCAGTTTAGTGAGCTGCTTTTTGATCTCCTGGTTCATCCTCTCTACTTTCCCTGAAGAGGAGGTGTGCCAGGAAGTATGGAAGTCCCCAATTTCTAGAGTTCAGGCCACTCCCTGTAGCATTTTATTTATTTATTGTAAACCCTTCCCTTCCCTCTTTAGAATCAATACTATGTATTGGCTCCAAGGCAGAAGAGCAATAAGGGCTAGGCAATGGAGGTTAAGTGACTTGCCCAGGGTCACATAGCTGGGAAGTGTCTGAAGTCATATTTGAACATAGGACCTCCCATCTCTAGGCCTGACTCTCAATACACTGAGCAACCTAGCTACCTCAACCATGGACCCTCCAACCCCCTGCAACAAGGAAAGTATTGCTAGACCAGCCACATGGCTGAGGTGATATCTTCTTGGTTCTAGGCAAAGACCCACCATTTCTGTGATCAAGTAATAAGGGAAGAGTTGAGGTTTCTAAGTCCACCTCCTCTTGAAACATCCACTAATGGGGACTATCAAGGGAGATCCAAAGGTTAAACTGTCAGGCTAATCAGAAAGAGGACACACCTCCCTTTATAAATGTGTGAATGTAATATAAACTTATACCCATTTATTCTGCTTGAAAACCCATTCTTAGTATCAGCCACATACTTTGGCTGGCTAAGCATGTGTGGCTACATGGCATAGCATCTTCTCATGGGGCTGGTGGAAGTCCCTGTGCAATGGCAGGTATGTCTGAAAGTCAGAACTTGGACCCAAACTGGGTTTATCCTGTCCAACCATAAGGTCCCAGGAAGAGAAACAAAAATGGGATATATAATGAATAGAAAGGAAATGCTCTCTCTCTCTCTCTCTCAAAAAAAAATTCTTTAATAGAGGTAGTAGATTAATAACAGTCCTTGGACTTCCAACAAACTGTTTAGAGGAAAGTCTTCAGCCACAAACCTAATACAAACTACCGCTGGGGACAACTCCCTACTGAGCATCATGTAATGGTGGCCAGCAAAGCCCTACTGGTGGCTAGGTTGAAGCAGGTGCCCATGCTAAAGCCTCCCACCCTTTCCCCCACTCTTTGGCTTCCCAATACCCTGCTTGGGACTAAGGATTACCAAGCCCATTCTCCTTTCCCAGTCTAGTGGCCCTGAACTACAAACTCAGCAGGGGTCTCTGCTCTAGGTTGTGAGGATGGGGATTGGTGTGATAGCCCACATCAGGGGTCTCCTGTGCCCAGTGCTGGAGCTCCCCATGTGTAGACTGCCTGCTAGATTTTTTCTTTTTTTTTTTTTTTTTGGCTTTTTCAGGAGCTTGCCTTTCTTTTTTCTACGTTGTCCATTTGCTTTCTCCCCCTTCCAAATCCCCATATTTCTAAGACTGCCTCCTGTGAAAAGAAATTCTTGGTTCTCTTTGTCCATTCTGAGTTTACACTTGTGAAAAGGGAATCCTTTGTTCTCTTTGCCTAGTTGGAGTTAAAACTTTGGTTAACAATAACTTAAGTACCCATACTTAGTACCTCGATAGATTGTGAGGACAGGATTAATTCTCCTTTGTCTACCTTTTGATTGAATCAACACAAGCTTGAACAAGGTGGAGGAACTCAAAAACCACTTAGTGAATTCATACCCTATTTAGTGCTAGGTGAGAAGCCAGCAAGCTACTTGGAGAGCTCCACCCTTTTTTCTAACTCAGCCAGAAACTTTTGAATTCTTTAAAGAGTTCACACACTCAGAAACATGTGAATCCTAGGAGGAGAGTTAACACCTTTAGATGTGAGAAGTCAATCCCACAGACTCTGCTCCTTCCCCCACGCACTCAGCCCAACTGGAACAAGGAATCAGACAACAGTAATCACAGAAAACTCAAATACAGGCCTTTTCCCTCTAAGAAATGTTCCCTCTTATGATAAATGGGGGAATTTAGTAAATAATTAGACATTATACACACCTTTTTCTCCATTAAACATTGAGAAATTTAAGGAAAAAACTTCTTCCTTTGATGAGTGTTAGATTAAAATTAATAAATGAAGATTATTATTTTCCATAAAGTTTATTAATAATCACTTGAAATAGAAAAAGCAGATATGTAGAGATTTAAGCCTAATCTAAGCTAACCGTGACCACGTGGTTCTACTCATGGCTGGCTGACTCAGCCATGGTGCTCCACTGCTACCTCCAAGGAAATAGAGACCCCAGGCTTGTCTCATCCCACACCTTTATCCTTTCTCTTGAGCCCAGACCCATAACCTTTAGTTCTAGGTCATTTTCCTAGGGCTCTTCACCTGTGACCTGTTTGGAGAATTCATGTGACATCCAGCCATGCAACAAGGTGGGGAAAACCTGGGGGGAGGAATGAACTCTATCTATACAAACCTGTGATTCTATTGGGAGGTGAGCATGTTGAAATCTCCCAGATTTACATGCCTAGTCTCCCCCAATGAATCATTTCACATAACCAGATTATACCTCTAAAGATCCTTCTGACTAGAGGTGCATAACATATTGCACTTTACTAAGGGGAAATTACAACAATTTGGGGATAAGAGAGAAAGAAAATGAAAGAAAACAAAAAATGTTTGATAGATGCATTGACAAAATGCGAATTAGGGGGCATTCCCCTTTGGCATGAGTTAATGTTCAGAATAAGTATGTTTAATCCCCCTTCAGTTCAGTTCATTATATCCCAAAGTTCACTCTGGATCTTTTGATATGGTATGTGGTTTCTGCAGGCATCCTTATGGCACCTTCTCCAAAAAGATCTGCTTTCTTGATTCAGGGTGTTGGAGAGTTTCTTTTCCAGAAATTTCTCCAAAAAATTTTAAACCTTGGATTTTAGGATAATTACATAATCCCTCCTGAGGAGGGTGTTGACCAACACCAGAATCACTCCAGGATACATGAATGAGTTATGAAGTATATGAACCAATTTTTAAAAGAAAACCAATAACCCAAAAAAATATCACAAATAAAAGAGTAAAAAATTAAATTTTGGATAAAAAAATCAAATATCAAAATTCTATGTATATAAAATCATGAGTAAAGAAGAATAAACCTGTAACAGATCCTTGAATAACCAGAAAGGCCCAATTAAAGTGATATATGTCCCACTAGCCTATAGGACAATTGTAGCAATATAGCACTTTACCCATCAGTAGCCAGGACTACAGAAAATTGCCAAACTATAAAGGAGAAGGGACCAGGTTCTGAGGTAAAAGGTAAATATGATTCCTTGGCCTGATTTCACCTTCACTCTCAGAGATAGTGGAGACAAAATAAAAGCCAAACTAAGGTAATTGTAGGAAATCTGGCATGGGGAAGTCCTGCATTTGAAGTCGTCAAACAGCCGTTTCCTCAAACTGCAAAACAAGTCCTCTGTCTTGGTACAGATTCTCATCAATCCCACAGGGTTTATTGGTCTCCTTGACCTTGTGCTTCCTATCACTGTGCAGTGGCTCTTTTGTGATTATTTCTTCTGAAATCAGACACGAATATTAGTAAAAGTCCCATAATACTTAAAAATCAGTGGCAGGTTTCCATAGTCTTAAGCTTTTAGGTATACATTTATATTAGGGCTAATATATATTGTAAACTTATACCTCAAAATAAAAAACATTAATA
>NW_025341780.1:0-1050 GCF_016433145.1 Gracilinanus agilis | reverse complement strand
TTTAACATGGTTACATGATTCATGCTCCTACTTTCCCCTTCACCCCCTCATTCCCCCACCCATGGCTGATGCACATTTCCACTGGTTTTAACACGTGTCATTGATCGAGACCCATTTCCAAATTGTTGATAGTTGCATTGGTGTGGTAGTTTCGAGTCCACATCCCCAATCATGTCCACCTCAACCCATGTGTTCAAGCAGTTGTTTTTCTTATATGTTTCCTCTCCTGCAGTCCTTCCTCTGAATGTGGGTAGCGTCTTTACCATAAATCCCTCAGAGCTGTCTTGTGTCATTGCAGTGCTGCTGGTACAGAAGTCCATTACATTCTATTTTACCACAGTATATCAGTCTCTGTGTACAATGTTCTTCTGGCTCTGCTCCTTTCGCTCTGCATCAAGTCCTGGAGGTCTCTCCAGTTCACACGGAATTCCTCCAGTTTATTATTCCTTTTAGCACAATAGTATTCCATCACCCGCATATACCACAGTTTGTTCAGCCATTCCCCAATTGAAGGACATCCCCTCCTTTTCCAGTTCTTTGCCACCACAAAAAGCGCGGCTATAAATATTTTCGTACAAGTCTGTTTATCTATGATCTCTTTAGGGTACAAACCCAACAGTGGTATGGCTGGATCAAAGGGCAGGCAGTCTTTTATAGCCCTTTGAGCATAGTTCCAAATTGCCATCCAGAATGGTTGGATCAGTTCACAACTCCACCAGCGATGCATTAATGTCCCAATTTTGCTGCATCCCCTCCAGCATTCATTACTCTCCCCTTCTTTCATTTTAGCCAATCTGCTAGGTGTGAGGTGATACCTCAGAGTTGTTTTGATTTGCATTTCTCTAATTATTAGAGATTTAGAACACTTTCTCATGTGCTTATTGATACTTTTGATTTCTTTGCCTGAAAATTGCCTATTCATGTCTCTTGCCCATTTGTCAATTGGGGAATGGCTTGATTTTTTAAACAATTGATTTAACTCCTAGTAGTATATTTGAGTAATTAGACCCCTGTCAGAGTTTTTCGTTATAAAGATTTTTTTCCCAATTT
>NW_025341779.1:0-1902 GCF_016433145.1 Gracilinanus agilis | reverse complement strand
CATTGTGGGACAACTTGTACTTTTCTTGATAAAGTTTGAGGATATTTTTTTTCATCATTTACTTAAAAAAATCCTATTACTTTCTGTCTTAGAATTAATACTGGGTATGGGTTCTAAGGCAGAAGAATGGCAAGAATTAGGCAATGGGGGCAAAATGACTTGCCCAGGATCACATAGCTAGGAAGTTGTCTGAAGGAAGATTTGAACCCAGGACCTCTTTTCTCTTTGCCTGAATCTTAATTCATTGAGCCACATAACTGTACCTCATAACACTCTTTTTATGTATATACAATTGTGTCCTTCATCAGAATGTAAGCTCATTGAAGGCAGGGGCTATTTTTGTTTTTCTTTACATTTCTATTACTTAACTCAATGTCAAAGTAAGCACTTAATAAAATAAATGTTCATTGGTTAGATGATTGCATATTTCTATCACATGCCTTTTATTAGGCCTTTTCAGATACTGGGGAGGACAGTTGTTTGCTCTTCCAAGCAAATCAACTCATCTTTTCCAGGGATGGTCTCCTGGTAGGGAAAGTGTAATAATTGGCCACAAAATGGATCTATTGTATTTATGGTCAGTGTATTCCTTGAAGGATAAACTTAAAAAATATGTAAAAAGACAGAATACCAAATCCCACAAAGACAAAATCTAATGGTCTCAGACAAGTCATTTCTGCAGTTTCAATCAAAGCAGGAGATTATGTATGTATACATGTATTTTTCCATCTCCCAAACTCAGAAGGTTAAAGTACTAGAAATGTGGGGTTTTTTTTGTATTCACTTCTGATTGGTGGATTTTAAAGTAGGCCAGAGCTACAACCCCAGAACATCATTACAATAGAACATGTCTCCTGTCAATGTGTCTTCTAAAGATGTATAAACGTAATATGACTTATCTGTGATTTTGCAGGAGGAAATCTTGACAAAGGAATCTCCTCCACCATTGAATACTATAACCTCTCTATGCCTTCATAGGTCATAGATTTAGAGCTAGAAGGAGCTTTGGTGATGACTTAGTCTGAATCACTCATTTCACAAATGTGGAAACTGAGACCCAGAGATACTAGATGACTTGGCTTAGGTGCCAAAGTCAGGATTTGAACTAACTCTTTCCTTTCATTCCAAATCCCAGGATCTTTTCACTTTTGCTAAATCCTAAAGAGTTGTCTCAGACATTGAGAAGATAAGACAATTACCCAGGGCCACAATGCTACCATGTGTCACAGGTGACACTTGAATACAAATCTTTTTGTCCTTAAATCTAATATTTATCACTACATCATGTTTATATATATGCATAAATATACATATCTATATCACATATCTATTACTATCTCTATCTATCTATCCACCTATCTATCCATCCATCCCTCTCTCCATCTTTCTCTCTCCATCTATCCACCCCTCTCTCCATCTCTCTCTTTCTCTCTCTCTTTCTCTATCTATCTATCTATCTATCTATCTATCTATCTATCTCTATCTACCTACCACCCAATCATCTCCCTGCTTTTTTCCCCTCTCAGGGTTCACAAATCAGTCTCTTGGTCTGACCTCCTGCCATGCTGGGTGGACCACCCCCTCCTCCTCCCAGGCCTGGGTGGGCTGTGATCCAGAGCAGTGCAGGCAGCCCAGAGTGAGAGAAGGAGGGGGCGATTCCTCACCCTCACCCAGCTTCAGAGAGAAGCCGGTACTGAGGAGGTTGTCATGGCAACAGCAGCTCCCTGGTCCAGAGATTGTCTCTTCTCTCTCTGCCACGGGCAGTGGGATCCCCGGGGTTGGAAAAGGCTCTTGTTTCCCCACCAACTGCATCAAGGACTCCTCTCCTCGTTTAACAACTGTAGAGAATTACAGGGAGGGTAGTCTAGCTACTTCTCCCCCTGCATCAAGAATGCATGAACC
>NW_025341778.1:0-1787 GCF_016433145.1 Gracilinanus agilis | reverse complement strand
GCCACTAGAGCTATACATCTCTTATCTTTTCTCATTTTCCATACTTATATGCTTTGGGGGAAGTTTTTAATAGAGATTATTTCTGATCAAATATGAGTTGAGATAGATCACCTCTGATGAAGTGTACTGACTTGAGATTCTCTGCTTCTGTTTATTGCATATTTTTCAAGATGATCATGGGAAAAGGAAAATAACCTACAGGTTCTAAAATATTTCTTGCAGCTCTCTTTGTGGTGGCAAAGAACTAGAAATTGAGATGATTCCCATCAATTGGGGAATGGCTAAACAAATTGTGGCATGTGATTATGATGGAATAAGAAATTCCATAAGAAGTGACAAGCTAGTTATTTTTTTAAAAATTTTATTTTGAATATTTTGAATATTTTCCCATAGTTACATGTTTCATGTTCTTTCCCTCTTCCCCAAACTCCCCCAACCTCTTTAGCCGATGCACAATTCCACTGAGTTTTACATGTATCATTGATAAAGACCTAATTCCATATTATTGATAGTTGGAATAGAGTTATTGTTTAGTGTCTACATCCCCAATAATATCCCCATCAGCCCATGTGTTCAAGCAGCTGTTTTTCCTCTGTGTTTCTCCTCCCACAGTTCTTCCTCTGAATGTGGCTAGTTTTCTTTCTTATAAGTCCCTCAGCCTTGCTCTGGATTCTTGCATTGCTGCTAGTAGAGAAGTCCATTATGTTCGATTTTACCACAGTGTATCGGTCTCTGTGTACAATGTTCTCTTGTATTGGTTCCTTTCACTCTGCATCAATTCCTGTAGGTTATTCCAATTCACATGGAATTCCTCCAGTTCTTTATTCCTTTGAGCACAATAATATTCCATCAGCAACAGATACCACAATTTGTTCAGCCATTCCCCAATTGAAGGGCATTCTCTCATTTTCTATTTTTTTGCCACCACAAAGAGTGCAACTATAAATATTTTTGGACAAGTCTTTTTCCTTATTATCTCTTTGAGGCATAATCCAAGAAGTGCTATGGCTGGATCAAAAGGCAGATAGTCTTTTAAAGCTGTTTGAGCATAGTTCCAAATTGCCATCCAGAATAGTTGGATCAGTTCACAACTACACCAGCATTAACGTCACAATTTTTCCACATCCTCTCCAACATTCATTACTCTCCCCTGCTGTCATTTTAGACAATCTGCTAGGAGTGAGGTGATACCTCAGAGTTGTTTTGATTTGCATTTCTTTAATTATTAGAGATTTAGAACACTTTCTCATGTGCTTATTGATAGTTTTGATTTCTTTATCTGAAAATTGCCTATTCATGTCCCTGGCCCATTTATCGATTGGGGGATGGAAGCAAGTTACCTTTTTTTAGACCCTTAACTTCTGTGTATTGGTTCATAGGTGGAAGAGTGGTAAGGGTTGGCAATAGGGATCAAATGACTTACCCAGGGTCAGAGAGCTGGGAAGTGTCTGAGGCCAGATTTCAACCTAGGACCTCCCATCTTTAGGCCTGACTAAAGACCTAAAGGCTAGCTGCCGCTAGCAAGTTACTTTTTAAAAAGACAGATATAGGGGCAGTTGGGTAGCTCAGTGGAGTGAGAGTCAGGCCTAGAGACAGGAGGTCCTAGGTTCAAACCCGGCCTCAGCCACTTCCCAGCTGTGTGACCCTGGGCAGGTCACTTGACCCCCATTGCCCACCCTTACCAATCTTCCACCTATGAGACAATACACCGAAGTACAAGGATTTAAAAAAATTATTAAAAAAAAGACAGATATATATGTATATGAAATTAAGAAGAGTGAAATGAA
>NW_025341777.1:0-1613 GCF_016433145.1 Gracilinanus agilis | reverse complement strand
TTGGGAACTAATGAGATCACTAATAGAGCATAGAGAAGAGGACCTGGGACAGGGAACTGGGGTACACCTATAGTTAAGGGATGTGATATATATGGGTGATGATTTCACAAAGGAGACTGAAAAGGCACATCCAGGTAGGTAGAAGATGTAAGAGAGTAGTGCCGTGAAAAAGAAGAAAGGATCAAGTATCCAGGAAGAGAAAGAAGTCAACGGTGTTAAATGCTTACAGAGAAATCAAGAAGTATAAATACTGAGAATGGGTCAACAGATTTGGCAATAAAGATCCCTGTGGTAACTTTAGAGAGAGCAGTTTCCATTGGGTAAAGAATTTGGAAGTGCAGAAAAATGAGTTGCAGACAAGGAGTTTGGCAAAGAAGGGTGGAAAAATAGAGATGATAATCCAAGGAAATGATAGGGATGCTACTAATGGCAGATCAGGGGATGCCCTGGTATAGTCTTCCTAACTCCCCACTGATACAGTGCTTTCTAGCAAGCAGAACATAGACCTTCCCTTTTTGGTTTGGCATACTGGGATAATAGTGCCTGGGATTTAATGGTTAGAGTGAAAAGTTCTTTAGGCTCAGCCTAGGTTTTGAGAGGCTACTTTACCTTTCCCTATGAGATAATCTCTTGTTGGTAGCCAGGTACTTCAGTCTTCACTGTAGGTAGTTTTTGGAATGCTAAAGAGAATGACAAAGGAGAAGATAGCATCTCTCCCATGTGATTTTGGGTAAGTCACTTAACCTGCTTTGGCCTCAGTTTCCTCATCTATAAAACTGGGGTGGGGCAGATTGGACCATATAGCCTCTGAAATCCCTTATAACTCAACATTAATGATCCCATGATCTCTCAAATCTCTTCCACTTCTGATATCTATATATGCTCAAGTTCATTTTATATATTTCTAAATAATATCTGTTTTGTTTATCCAAATATATGTCTTGTGTTATAAAGATTTTTTCCCAGTTTGTTGTTTCCCTTCTGATTTTGGTTGCATTGTTTTTGTTTGCATAAAATCTTTTTAATTTAATGTAATCAAAATTATTTATTTCACATTTTGTAACTTTTTCTAAATCTTGCTTGGTTTTAAAATCTTTCCTTTCACAGAGATCTGACAAGTATACTATTCTATGTTTGCCTAATTTTCTTATAGTTTCCTTCTTTATAGTCAAGTCATTCACCCATTCTGAATTTATCTTGGTGTAGGGTGTGATGTTGATCTAAACCTACTCTCTCCCATATTGTTTCCCAATTTTCCCAGCAATTTTTGTCAAATAGTGGATTTTCGTCCCAAAAGTTGGGCTCTTTGGGTTTATCATAGACTGTCTTGCTGATGTCACTTACCCCAAGTCTATTCTGCTGATCCTCCCTTCTGTCTCTCAGCCAGTACCATATTGTTTTGGCGACCACTGCTTTATAGTATAGTTTAATATCTGGTACTGCTAGGCCACCTTCCTTCACTTTTTTCCCATTATTTTCCTTCTCTGACAAAGGTCTAATTACTCAAATATACAAGGAGCTAAATCAATTGTACAAAAAATCAAGTCATTCCCCAATTGATAAATGGTCAAGGGACATGAATAGGCAATTTTCAGATAAAGAAATCAAAACTA
>NW_025341776.1:0-7648 GCF_016433145.1 Gracilinanus agilis | reverse complement strand
ATATATATATATATATATATATACATATATACATATATACATATATACATATACATATTCAATAAATAAGCATTGAATAATGTGCAAGGCCAAAAACCAAGAAATGAATTTATCCCTGCTCTTAAGGAAATTATATCCTTTTAGAGAGTTGGTTGTTCCTGCTGCTCTTCGCTCAATCTTCTTTGTTGACTATAATGAAAACTTTGAAAAGGCCCTCCATTTCCTATTTTGGAGCCATTTGCAATAATGAACCCCAAACAGGATGACCATCCCAAGTCCCAAAGCTCTCAGATTTTGCTTTTTTCACCTTGGTTTCTCTAATTGGGCTGTTCTGTAAGAATTCCAGGGCACAAGAACCTCATATGCTTAGCATTTTGCAGCTGGCAACCACCCACCTGTCAGCTTGGGCTGGAGACAAAAGCAAATTCCAATTCATTGGCCCATGACTCTACCAGATAAGAGACTCACATTTGCTAGCCAAAATGCCCGGGTCTTTGTCCCCGGAAAAGACTGACCATATTTCTCTGAGTCAGAAGAAATCCAAGCATGGTCCAGAAGCAGAGAAACAGAGAATATATTCCCAGCTGCCACATCACACAGATACCATCTGTTTTTAGACAGATCCTTTCAGGCTTCCAAATGGAACTTCCTAAGCCCCTTCCAATGAGAATTTATCAGCCTAGCACCTTGATTCAGACTTCTCAATATCTATGTATCATGTGGATGCATTAGAGTGGAGGCTTGCCACATTAATAAAAAGACAGCAAGAAAGGAAATTGATTACACAAACCATCAGAGCCTTCTGAGAACTTAGCCAGTGTCTAGAGTACATAAACATGTTCCCAGGAAGCCAAGCTGGCTTCTGTGACAGTATCCCATTGGAATTAATGGGGTACATGGTTTCCCAAAATAGACTACATACAGATTTGATTGACCATTTAACAATATACCTTTACAGCCACCCAGCCTGGACAATGGTAATGCCTTCAGGCCCCCACACATCTTTGCTGCTAGATAAATTTTAACCCATTTTTTCCTAGACTCAAATATTTTTCTTTTCTCAATAGATATTCTTCTGAAACATGTATTCAATAAATATTTATTAAGAAACTAACATATAGGGGCAGCTAGGTGGCTTGGTGGGTTGAGAGCCAGGTCTGGTGATGAGACACTCTGGGTTCAAATCTAGCCTCAAATCGTTTCTAGCTTTAGTACCCTGGACAAGTCACTTAATCCCCATTGCCTAACTTTCACCACTCTTGCTTAGAACCAATATTAGTATTGATTCTAAGACAGAAGATAAGGATTTTTTTAAAAGAAAAGGAAAGAAAAAGAAACTAACACAGGTAGCAAGGAATTATGCTAGGGTTTGTGGGAGATACAAAGATGAGAAAAGCATGTCTTTTATCACATTTCACTAAAACCTTTCAGACTCTCCAGTGCCCATGGAACAGAAGCCACACTTCTTATTCTCATATGCCAGGACATCCCCAGTCAAGTCCCATTCTACTTCTCTAGCTCCCACTCCATGTCCCATTTATTTCCCATCATGAACCCTCTAAGCTAGGCAAGCAAAAGTACTGATTCTAGGTACTAGAAATCTCAGTACAAGACTTTTTGTTGTTGTTGTTTTCGTTTTTCCTGGTCCCAACAAGCTGCTGGTGCTATCTCCTCTAAGATTACCTTCCATCTACTCTGCCTTTATTTTGTACCTGCTGATTTCTATTTTTTGTCTCCCTCATTTGAATGTAAATTCTTGAGTGCAGGAATTATTTTTTCCCTTTTTCTTAATATCCCCAGTGTTTAGCACAGTCCCTGGCATGAATGCTTGTTGATTGACTAGATTAGACTGAATTGAAACAAAATTAATTGAATTGAAACAGACTAATACCATGTCCTTGACCTTCCTATTTCTCACCTTTTCAGACTCTTCTTGGAATGGCTTTATGATTCTCTCTATATCTCTGCTTCCTGCCAATCTTTCAGGGTGCAGCTCAAGTGCCTCCTCTCCCACCAAGCCTTCCCTGATTATTCCAGTCCATAATTACCTTTCTGTATCTCCAAAGTTCTAGTACTTATACCAGTGCTTTGGCACTTTTCAGATAGATGCTCTGTGATATTAGCTAGCTAACCTTTCATGGGTACTTCTGCTTATCTCTTAGACTCATTGAACTACAGAAGTTCAAAACTGGGAAGCATTTTAGATTGCAGGAAGTATAATAGATAATTTCAATTACATGAAATTGAAAAATGTTTTATGCAAACAAAACCAATGCAGACAAAATTAAAAGGAAATAAAGAAAATGGGAAAGAATTTGTACAGTGAGTTTCTCTGATAAAGCCTCATCTCTTTTACTCCTCTCATTTTTAAAGGGCAGGAAACTGAAGCCCATGCAGGGACAATTGGCTTGCCTAGGGTGACTACTTACAACTAATGGCAGAATTTTATCTAGAACTCAAATTTCCTGATCCTAAAAAATAATGATTGTTCCACTCTACTGTGCTATATTTTCCTGCTGTATTTTAGATGTTAACTGGTCCAATAAACTTGTTTTAAAGATACAGGATTGTGGGAGAAGAGAGAATTATTCTGATCAAGGCCAAACAGTATGTAACAGAGATGGGATCCAAATCAGCTCTCTATATCCAGGAGTTTTTTTTAAAACACTATATTGCTTTCATTTCTTACATAAAATAAGGAAAGGAAGAGGAAGAAGCATGTATATGGTACCCACTATCTGCTTTGCATTGTGCATTTAATCATTTGATCCTCACAGCAAACCTGTGAGATGAAATAAGCTACACCTCTATTCCTTTCTTGAACTAATAATAATAGGTGACTTTTATACAGTTTGCAAAGTAAAGTATATACATTATCACATTTGACCATAACTCATATAAGCCCTTAAAGGGAGACATTATCCTCTCCATTTTGTGTATTAAAAAAACCAAGATCCAAATTGCTGGGAAAACTGTAGTTATTCGGCAGAAATTAGACAGATATATCTCAGAAAAAAAGGAAAATGACCTATTTGCACAAGATATTTATACCAGCTTTTTGTGGTGGCAAAGAATTGGAAATCTAGGGGATACTCATCAATTGGGGGAATGGGTGAACAAGTTGTACTATGAGATTATGATGGAATGAAAAGTAGTGTGCTATAAGGAATGATAAGCAGTATGGTTTCAGAAAAACCTGAGAAGACCTTTATGAATTGATGTAGAGTGAAGTGAGTAGAACCAGAAGATCATTGAATTTACTAACAGCAATATTGAATTTTGAAAGAGTTAGCTACTCTGGATCACTACACAGATTCAAAACAATTCCAAAGGATACATAATGAGAAATGCTATCAACCCCCAGAGAGAAAGCTGCTGAACTCTCAGTATAAATTGAATTATAATTTTTTTTCATTTTCTTCATTTTTATTACTTTTTTGCAATATGGCTAATATGAAAATATGTTTTGCATGATCTCAAAAATATATTGATATATTGCTTGCCTTCTTGATGGGTGGGGGAGGGAAGGAAGAAAGAGAATTTGAAACTAAAAAAAATCAAGGATGTTAAAAAGAAATTATACTTTTTAAAAGACCCAAGCAGTTTAAGTGACTTGGCTGCCATCACACAGTTTGAAAATATCAGGGGCAAAATTCAAGCCTATATCTTCCCAACTCAGAATCCAGATCTCTATTCACTTGGCCATTCCTGCCCTCTACTGGAACTCACTGCCCCTCTAGGTCCTTCATAATTGAATTGAATATCCAGAAACAAAATCCTTAAGTCTCTTCTTTCTTTCCTCTGAGTTTCATTCGTTCTGATTTTATGGATTTTAATTGTGAGATGCCCCTCCAAGGATATCCTGAAGGACAACCTTACTCAACAAGGACCATTAGGAAATAGTTTCAGGAGGGGCAAGCCAAATTTTCTTGCCTCTCTCAAGCTTGGATAACATCAGTGGCCAAGTTCAGCAAGCCTTTTGGAAGAAATGAGTTTGAGGCAGCTGTTTTGGTGACCCTTCCAGATTTTGTCAGAAACTCAGATCCTTAGGACTACCTAAAACATTCTCAGTCTTTATTGATAGCTAAAAGAAGAGAGGAACAGATGTGTTTAAGCAGACACAAAATTGCCTTTCAGAAGAGAGGATAAATAGAGAACTCATCATCATTAAGTCAGGAAAATTGACAACAATGGCTTCAGGCCCTGGGTGAGGGAGCTTTTTATGTATTAATTTATTTATGTTAATAGAATATCTCATATTAACACTCCTGAACTAGGGACCAGGTGGGGAATATAGAAAGAATGATGAAGCAGCAGGCATCACAGTGCAATGCAGAGTATTGGGTTAAGAAAAAGAAGACCTCATTTGAATCTTGGTTCTGCCACTTATTTGCATGACCTTGAATCAGACACTTTCTCTGAAACTGGGCCTTAGTTTCCTCATCTGTAAAAGATAGGAATAAACTACTAGATCCATAGGATACAAAAATGAACTTATATGATCCTAATCAAAAGAAATTGGACCTAGTCTTTAGAAATATTATCTTCTGTGTGGAAAAGGTAGCCCATACCCATGAAACAATGTAAGAAATATTCAAAGCCACATGTCCATCAGTGTTGATAGAAGAGAATTAAAGAAAGACCAAGGAGAAAAGTAAAGAATTGTATGAATTAATCATGGAAGATGTTATAGAAAAGGTGAACTGAAAGGCTTGTTTTGATTAGAAGGAAGGGAAAATTAGTCAGCATGGATGAAGTGGAAAGGAAATTTTAACTAAAGGACAAGAGGTCTTGATTCTAATTCTAGCAGTACTACTAAATAGTTATGAGCCAGATCTCTAACCTTGGGCCAGACCTTACCCCCTAATTTTGGAGAAATAGAGCTCAAGAAATTAAGTTATAAAATGAAAGCAATGACACTATCAAACTGTAGACCTGGAACCCATGAACTTTTTTTGAAAATACCTTTATGTGTGTGTTTCAGTATGAGTGGATTATTTTGCAGTCCCATTTTATGTGATTAAAACAGTGTTCTACAAAGGGGTCTATAGTTTCACCATACTGCCAGAGATCCACCATACAAAAAAAGGCTAAGAATCCCTACTTTAGGACAGAGATACTTAGAGCCTCCACATAGACTAAAAGCTGTAGCCCTACCATCTAGTTTACATCCAGAAACTTTGAGGATAATGAATGTGATTCCCCAGTTACAGAGACACTGTCTGGGCAAAAACTAAAAAGTTTTCGGGGTGGGGGGGAGATGTTACAATGGTACTTGCAGATTAACTTCAAAAATAGGCAAGACATTTTCTCTGCTCTCCCTGGTGCTGATCTTCATTTCTCTGCTTTAAGATTTCTCAGATAAAGTGGCCCAGTAGCCTTAGTCTTTGTGCCTGATATACTATTGCTTAGAGCTTTACCTTCCTGTGTTTAGCTACCATCCATTTCAGTTTCCTGCCACAAAATGTCTTGCCTGACCCATCCCAATCACATATGCCAATCTGTGCATTGCCTAACTGACTTCTATCTGCCTGTGCTTCCTCTTTTGGTGGTAGACCAGAATCCCATTTTTTCTGAATGGGGTCCTAGTTTCTGTAGTCTTAAAAACATTTCATCACTTCTCTAGTCTTCCTTTTCCTACTCTATAATACATGAGGAGTCATGAGTAAAGAATCTCCAAAGACTTTAAGAACTTTAATATTACATTATTCTCTGTCCAAAGGGCACAAGGGAAGAAGGACCAAGTTGTGTACAAGGAACACTTAATCAGATAAGTATAGCTTGATTAAAGAATCCATATTGCAAAGGATTTTTTTTCTTCATGTGCCAAAACTCCATGGAGCATAATTCTTGTTAATGTAAATGAAGTGGGATACTTTATTAAACATAATTCCTTTCCAAATTACAAATTTAATTTTCAAAAATGTCAAGTTTTCTTATAATGTGATAGATGGAAGTTACTCTATTATAAAAGTTTTTTGAAAAAAAGAGCCATCCCCATTCAGCCAACTTCAGAAGATTTAAAGCTAATTTTTTAGCTTCTTAGTTTTAGTCCTGGATTTTGCAAAGTCTCACCTACTCCCTTGGTTTCTCTTAGCGAGAATGAGTTCATCAAAGTATCATGAAAAAACATATTGCTAGCTAGGCTTTATTCGGTATAAGAGGCTTCTAAGAAAACACATTCTTGGGTTTTGTTCACTAACCGTAGCAATGATTTGAAAAATGTGATTTTATTGTACCATTCGTCTGAGAAGCCTAGAATGCCTTAGAGTGATTACACTAATCTTTACATCATCTCCCAACACAGTATCTGGCAGGCAATATTATTCTTACTCATCTTCCCATGTAATACAGAGAAGGCAAGGTCACACAAATTGAGCCAATTACTAAGTCAGGAATGAAACCCAAGCCCCTGCTTCTCGCTGTTGCTTCGTCATGCATGAAAGAAGAGAAATCATGATATATTGAAGAGAGCACTGAACTAGGAATCAAGAGTCTTAGATTCTAGTCCTGAATCTGCTAGTAATTCATTGGGTAAAAATGGTTTTTGTCATTTTCCCCATATGTCAAATGGAGGTAATAAGCAAACCCTTTTCATATTATTGAATAGGCTCTGCGAATGAATGGAGGTCATAGGCATGAAAACATTTTGGGAAATATAAAGTCAAATGAAGAAGTCAGATATTATTTTTATGAGCAAACCATGCAGTGATCCTGAGTGGAAGCCAGAACATGGATTCAAGTCCAGGTTGTGCCATTACTTTGCTGTGTGAGTTTTTTCAGAAGTGATTTTGCATCTCAGAACTTTAGTATCCCCATCAGTAAAACAAGGAAATTGATCCAGATCCAGAGGCTCACTGATATCCCTCAGAGCACTCATATGCTATGGAAAGTTGACTAAATGACCTTTAACATCCCTTCCAGATCAAAATCTGTGGCCTGCAAGTGCTGTAGACATTCCAAATGGTTCTTCATTTCCAACTAAGTTATTACTTTGTCATTGGCCGAAGTACCTTCATTCAAGGGCATAAATGCAAGGGAGTACCAGGACAGAAAGAATAGTCATCCTGGTTACAATCTCTAACTGAGTATGGTCATAGAACCTATTGTCTGAGAAGTCTTCTCACCAAGACCACCTTCCAACTGACCCATTCCCCTGTTTGGATCTTTGCAAGGAAATCAATCAATCATCAGACATTTACCAAGTATCTATTATGTATCAGGCAGGCACTGGGATAGGCACTAGGGATAAAATGATCAAAATGAAACCTCCCCTACCCTCAAGGAGCTTACTTTGGGGGAGTGCTGACGAGACATATATATATATATATGCATATATATACATACATATATATGCATATATATACATACATATATACATACATACAAAGCAAATTCTAAGCAGGATCCTAATAGCTGGACTTACTCAGGAAAAGCTTTATGTAAGAGATAGCATTTGAACAAATGAGTTTTAAAGGAAACAAAGGCTTTTAAGAGGCAGAGGTGAGGCATGGTGAACAAAAAATCCTAAGTCATGCGGATGGGAATTGAAGTAAACCAGAAAGTCTGAACTCCTAGGAAAGTGCTCCTGGCTTGATATTGTGTAGTACTAGGGAAGGAAGGAAGGAGGGAAGGAAGGAAGGGAGGG
>NW_025341775.1:0-1814 GCF_016433145.1 Gracilinanus agilis | reverse complement strand
ATATGTGTGTGTGTGTGTGTGTGTGTGTGTGTGTGTGTGTGTGTGTATCTTCCTATTTGCCCTTAAAGGTCTATTCTTATGTATTATTACGATTTGCAGGTAATTTGGTTCTCAAAACCTATGCCAAAGCTTCATAAATAGGTATAGGTCTAATGACAGTTTCTGATTTTTTTTTTATTGTTTCAGAGTTTTTTTTTCCTTTAAGGCCTTGAAGATTGCTGATTAATTTTGGTTATAGTATGGGTTTTTTCTGTACATTTTTGTTAAGGTTCTACTATTCTTTCATATGTCACACCCTTAAATGACACTGACATTTCCTCAAGTATAACATCTGGTACTGAGATAATAGAATCCAAATGCAGTAGTTCTAGTATAGTCAATGATAAGAATAAACAACCCTATACATGAGGGGAAATCTCTTCCATTTTATGTCAATTGATCTCATTCATTCTAGTCTTATTCTGAAGTTTTCTCTGAGGAGTCTGGTTTATCTAGCCTTATTCCAAACTTCATGAAACATGAAATGAACTGGAAATAGCACATTAGATATGAGATTTCTGGAAAGACATGGTCCAAAATCATATGGGAGGAAAGTTGCCTATGAGTTGAAATCTCTACCAATAGGATTACTAATGTTGATGAGAACACATTCATTGAATTAGCAATGAAATAACATTTCACAGAATATTTAGGTTTCTACATTTACAGATAATTCTTTAATGTGTATTTGTGAAAGCCTTCTAGAGCTGATCCCTAGAAACTTGCATTAACTTCCCAACATCTGACAATCAAATCCATGCAGCATGGTTGCATGGGGTACACAAGATGATCCTATCCTGCCAATGGAAGTGCAAAAGAATAAAAAATCTGAAAGGGATCTCAGACCTGATATAGTTTAACATTACCAGACTAAAAGTTCTTCCTTCCATATATCCTACAAAAGATAGGCCAATTTGTGGACTTCTCAAAATCATCTATAAGTTTCATGTATAATGGGAAAAGAAACTTGGGTAAAATAGGCTGTCAAAAGTACAGAAGCTACTAATTCAGCTGTTGCCAGAGCCATGGCTTAATTTCCTTCACAGTAAGTCCCCCATCAACCCCACCATAACGTCCCTATTTAATCTATAATCCTTCAATTATGGTTCACAGCATGGCATCTTGACTCTTTCATCCAAACAGCAACAAAAGAAACAAAAGGAACATTAAAATAGGCAAGGTATTTGAATAAATAAGTCTTTGAGAGCTGTCACCAAATAGTAAAAGACTTAAACAAAATATTGGTCAAAGAGAAACTCTTCTGATGCACTGAGATAGAAGTCACTTCAAGAGAACAGCCAGACAATATAGGTACAACAGGCAAATTAAACTAGAATTTAACCAATCCAAGGATTATCAACAACAAACAGGATGTCAGGACTTGGAGAATTGGGAGCAAAGCGTGTTTCCTGAAAGGCCTGGTGACTCAATGGTCTCAATTTTATTCTGTTTTTTTTTTAAGTTTATTCACTCATATCTTTTAATAAAAAGTTTATCTATCACCCTGTTTATGGTGTGCAGATGTTAAGTTTTGTCCCTCTGCTTGTTAGGAATTTACTATTTCTTCCATATAACCATAGTTCTGAGTGAAGGGTACTACCATTTGATATTGATCTCAGGAAGACATCAAGCTTCTCCTGTTGTCCTTCAGTCAAACCTGTGAGGAATATAAGTTGAGAAAGTGAACATCATTAGAGATTTGCCTTGCTGAGCCTTCCAAAAGAAATCAGTCCTGCCTCCATTTCCAACTGATTTCCAATTGCTTGGTGGGAGGG
>NW_025341774.1:0-1868 GCF_016433145.1 Gracilinanus agilis | reverse complement strand
CACAGGGAAATTATATCCTTGAGAACATATATTAACAAATTAGGGAGAGCAGAGATTAACGAATTGGGCATGCAATTTAAAAAATTAGAAAGCAAGCAAATTAAAAATCCCCAGATGAAAACTAAATTAGAAATACTAAAAATCAAGGGAGAAATTAATAAAATCAAAAGCAAGAGAACTATTGAATTAATAAATAAGACTAGAAGCTGGTATTTTGAAAAAACAGATAAAATAGACAAAGTACAGGTCAATCTAATAAAAAAAGGAAAGAAGAAAACCAAATTGACAGTATCAAAGAGGAAAAGGGAGACCTCACCTCTAATGAAGGGGAAATTAGATCAATCATTAAAAACTATTTTGCTCAATTATATGGCAATAAATATAGCAATCTAGGAGATATGAATAAATATTTACAAAAATACAAATTGCCTAGATTAACAGCAGAAGAAATAGAATACCTAAATAATCCCATATCAGAAAAAGAAATTGAACAAGCCATCAAAGAACTCCCTAAGAAAAAATCACCAGGGCCTGATGGATTCACAAGTGAATTCTATCAAACCTTCAAAGAGCAACTAATTCCAATACTATACAAATTATTTGATATAACAAGCAAAGAAGTATAATAAGCAAATTCCTTTTATGACACAAATATGGTACTGATTCCAAAGCCAGGGAGACCAAAAACAGAGAAAGAAAACTACAGACCAATCTCCCTAATGAACATAGATGCAAAAATTTTAAATAGAATGTTAGCAAAGAGACTCCAGTAAGTAATCAAGAGGATCATCCACCATGATCAGGTGGGATTTATACCAGGAATCCAAAGATGGTTCAACATTAGGAAAACCATCTACATAATTGACCATATCAACAATCTAACAAACAAAAATCACATGATTATCTCAATAGATGCTGAAAAAGCCTTTGACAAAATACAGCACCCATTCCTATTGAAAAAACTGAAAAGTATAGGAATAGAAGGACCTTTCCTAAAAATAATAAACAGTATATACCTAAAACCATCAAAAGCATTATATGCTTTTGGGAATAAATTAGAATCCTTCCCAATAAGATCAGGAGTGAAACAAGGAAACCTCTATTATTCAACATAGTACTAGAAACACTAGCAGTAGCAATTAGAGAAGAAAAAGAAATTGAAGGTATCAAAATAGGCAATGAGGAGACTAAGCTATCACTCTTTGCAGATGATATGATGGTCTACTTAAAAAATCCTAGAGAATCAACTAAGAAGCTTGTAGAAATAATCAACAACTTTAGCAAAGTAACACAGGATACAAAATAAATGCACATAAATCATCAGCATTTCTATATATTTCCAACACATCACAGAAGCAAGAGGTAGAAAGAGAAACACCATTTAAAATCACCCTAGACAATATAAAATACTTAGGAATCTATCTACCAAAACAAACACAGAAACTATACGAAAAGAACTACAAAACACTTTCCAAGCAAATAAAACTAGATCTAAACAATTGGAAAAACATTGATTGCTCATGGGTAGGACAAGCTAACATAATAAAAATGACCATTCTACCCAAATTAATTTACCTATTTAGTGCCATACCTATCAAACTACCAAAAAACTTTTTTGCTGAATTAGAAAAAACTATAACAAATTTCATTTGGAATAACAAAAGATCAAGAATATCAAGGGAAATAATGATAAAAAAATTGTGAAGGAAGGGGGCCTAGCAGTACCAGATATTAAACTATACTATAAAGCAGCAGTCATCAAAATGACATGGTACTGGCTAAGAGACAAAAGGGAGGATCAATGGAATAGACTTGGGGTAAGTGATGTCAGTAGGACAGTATATGATAAACTCAAAGAGCCCAACTTT
>NW_025341773.1:0-1889 GCF_016433145.1 Gracilinanus agilis | reverse complement strand
AGTTCTAAATTTATGATCCTCTGAACCTGAAGTATAGAATGTAACCCCAGGTTCAGGCACCATTTGCATGAGATTCACCTCATTGAGGAAGAAGAGATCTTGGTCTTCTGATTTCTGGCTTCCTAGGAAAAGACTTATGGTTATTGATTCTCTGGATTTCTGAAGTAAGAGAGACTCAGGGAAGAAGTTAACATGTAGGGGAGACCTAAGTTTAATACAGTAGAGACTTTGAGGAATTTCCCCTTTAATGAGACCCAAGTCCTCTCCTCACTTCATCTGAAACTCTCTCCCACCTCCCTTCTAGGTGATGCCTCATTCATTGGTATAATCTGATTCCTATACCTTCTATGATTTCTATTTTCTGTTAGCTTTTTTAAATGAGTTTATTTGCTATTCCCTACCTCTGGTCTTTGATCAAGAATTAAGTTTGAACCTGAAAATTAATTCTACTAATCAGTATTTAGGAGGCCAGATAAATTTAATTCTATCCAAGTAAAATTCTTCTGTAAAGAAAGCAGAGTGGATAGGTTCTAGCGCTGATCTCCTGCTTCCCCTTCTGGCAGAAATCATGTCTTCTTTGGAGTGGGCAGAGGAGACTAGAGATGCCTGTCTGTGAGCCATGTCTAAACAGACCCATGTGTACAGCCATTACCTATGTGGCCAGCACACAGACTCACATTGCACGAACAACTAAATGATTGGTCCAAGATAACAATTGTGTGGTGAAACTTTGATAGAGTCAAGATCTTTGAAGATATTATCTAGTCCTCTTTCCACTGCACTGTGTTCTATAGCCATTTGGTGCAAGTGGCAGTAGAATGTTGGACTCAGTCTAATAACCTAGATTGCATCACGTGTGACCTTAGGAAAGTCATTTAATCTCCCTGAGCCCAAATTTTACTTTATCTGTAAAAGATGTGTGTGTATGTGTGGGGTGAGGTAGTAAAAAATGGCATCTAACATCCCTTCACATTCATAATCTAAAGGTTTTTGATCCTATAACTAAATGGTCTTCAGACCATTCAAGCTCTAAACCTAATATGTCCATCTCTTAATCAAAAAGCAAATAAAGGGAAAAAACTAATCATTATTAATTTATGCCATTGATTATGAAATGGCAGCTAGATGATATAATGAAGAGGGTGGCAAGTCTGGAGAAAGGAAGACTCCTCTTTTTGAATTCAAATTTGACCTCAGACACTATTTGTGTGACTATCGATAAGTTACTTAGCCCTGTTTGTTTTATTTTCCTCATCTCTAAAATGATGTCAGAGGGAAATGGCAAACCACTTTATATCTTTGCCAAGAAAGTCCCCCCCAATTCCCAACAATCAAACACAACCAAAAAAAAAAAGACTGAACAGTAAAAATTGATTTACACTGCATTCATTTAGCTACTTCTATGTGTAAGCCATTGAAACTGACCCTGAGGATTTTGAAGGAGGTAGAGAAAGTATATCTAGACCATTATTTTATTGGTTTCTGCAGCATTTGGTGAGGAAATTAAAGTGATCGATTCAGACCAATGACTCTTTTTCCTGGGACATTGAAAAGTTGTGACTTCCTGCTTTTGCTTATACAGTTAATATCCCTCAAGGCTTCTTGATTTTGAAGTCAGCTCTTTAACCTCTAAGTCATGTTATATTTCTTGGGAATATAATGGCAAATGAAGAGTTACTTGCCTTCAAGAAACTTATATTTTGGGGGCAGCTGGATGGCTCAGTGGATTGAGAGCCAGGCTTAGAGACAGGAGGTCTTAGGTTCAAATCTGGTCTCAGACACTTCCCAGCTGTGTGACCCTGGGGAAGTCACTTAACCTCCATTGCCTAGCCCTGTAACAAATAAAATTAATATAGAAGGATGTATATATATATGTATATATACATATA
>NW_025341772.1:0-1928 GCF_016433145.1 Gracilinanus agilis | reverse complement strand
AACAATTAGTCTAAGAAGCAGTGACTCAGTTTACATTGTGCACAGACAAGCAAAACACTTTCTTACAGTTGCCATAGCCAAAAAAATTGGTTTTATTCTTCATATTGAGTTCATCACTTTTCTGTATGGTAACAAGTAGTATGCTTCATCAATGGTACCTAGAATCATGACTGATCTTTGCAGAGGTTAAAGATCTTAACTCTCTAAGGTATCTCGGTTTAAAAAAATATATATTATTTTATTATTTTAAAAGTTGTTCTCCTTGCCCTGCTCACTTGACTCTGCTTCAGTTTAGAAGAGTCTTCCTAGGATTCTCTGAAAATACTCTCTTCATTTCTGATATCACAATAATCTTCACTCTAAAAGTTGTCAAGTAACCAATGAGATGACCTACTTTTCAAAGAACTGTCTTACTATACATCATTCTTAGCTTTCACACTATTTATGATATTAGGAAGAAAACTAAAGTTCATCTAACTGGAAGGATGGATCAAAGGTTGTTCTGGCAGAGAAATATAAAGTACTCTGTGTGTTTGTGTATATGTGTGTGCCCTGAAGAGCAGCTCATGCTTCTACCAGATCAACACCATAGGGCAGGTTATTAGGCAGGTAGCTTCCCTAAGGAATAGGTCACAACCCATCAGTGCTATCACCACAAATATCAAGGGAATGAAAGCAGCAAAAAGAATCCTAAACTTTTCCTCTTGGCTCCCGGGAAAATAGAACTGCCTAATGGTGGCTCTGGAGGCAGCTAGCTAGGTGGCTTAGGGGACAGAGCATGAGAACTGAGTCCAAACCTGCCCCTAGACAATTAAATAGCTGAGGAACCTGGATAAGTTAGTTAATCTCTGTTTCCCATTGGAGAAGAAAAATGCCAAATTATTCCAGTATCTTTGCCCAGAAAAGCCATTGAACAGGATGGACCACAGGGTCACATAGAGTTAGACATGATTTAACAACAACAAAATAATTATTTCAGGTTGAGTTCCCTGCCCTTCTATAGGTCTGGCTCCCAGGGAAAGTGAGCACTTAAATTTTATAACAACTTTAGGTTTCACTGAGCAAGATTCAGAATGTTAAATTTCCAAGATTTCTTTAGCATTTGGGGAGTGGTAGGATGGGTGATAAGGGTTATTAGTAACTTCCTTGACTAGCTTAATGAAAAATTCCTGGGGAAGCTCAGCTGTATCATCCAGTCAGTGTAAGAACAGTAGTAAAAGGTCAAGTTTAATTATCCAGTTGCCTCCAATTTCCAAGGAGTCTTCCATTCCTTTCAAAAACACAAATTAGGTCTAATCCTTATGAGGTCAAGACTTTTCTACTCATTCCCTCAAATCTTGGTCCTGATCTACCCAGCTAAGAACCTAATAAAACAACAACAACAAAACAAACAAATAACACACCCAAACAAACAAACCAAAGCACTTTATTAGTTTTGGAGATTTGGGTTTCATTTCTTTAGAGACCTCAACAGGGTACCTAAATTCACCTGGAAACCCAGGAGACCCCTTTTTGTCATTGCATCCCCTGTGCTACCCTTCAATAAATGCAGCTTGCTATATTATCTTGTGAAATGCACATTTCCTTTTACTATACTTTGTTATCATTTAAATCTTCTTTAATCAATGTTAAGATAACAGGGCATTTGCTATCTGAGACCAGATAGTTTAGAAGCTGCTGACACTCTTCTGGTACTTATTGTCTAAGAGAGTGATGGTGAACCTATGACATGGGTGCCAAAGATGGCACACACAGCTCCCTCCCCTCCCAGAGTTCATTACTAGAAAGGCAGAGGGACTCTGGTGAAACTGCTCCCGTCCCCCTCCACCTCCTTAGGCCCCTGTGCACAGCAGCCAATGGGAATGTAACACGGGATAAGGTGGGAGGCTCATAGGAGGAAGAGGTGGAGGGGAGCAGAGTGCTCAGGC
>NW_025341771.1:0-2121 GCF_016433145.1 Gracilinanus agilis | reverse complement strand
ATATCAGTTCTATGAACCTAAAGAGGTCTGAAATATCACCTATTATATCTATCATATCTAAGGCTAAGGGAAGAATATATGTCCAGACAAAACATAAGAACATTATGAGATATAAAATAGATTGACAACATAAAAATATAACAAAAATCAACGTAATCAAGATTAGAATAGAACCAGATTCCAAGATGACTTCCACATAGTTTACATGATCTTAATATAAAGTGTGATACTATAAACAAATTGTAGGAGAGAGATATAGTCTATCTGTCAGATTTATACATAAGGTAAGAATGTAGGACCAAACAATAGTTAGAAAGCATTATAAAATGTAAAATGGACAATTTTGATTATATTATTTTTTAATTTTATACAAACAAAAAATGCAAATAAGATTAGAAGGAAAGCAGAAAGCTGGGGAAAAGTTTTCAAGGAAGTAACTAATAAAGGACTAATTCTCAGATAGATAGATAACTAAGTAAAATTTATAAAAGTAAAAGTCATTCTTCAATTTATAAATGATGAAAGGATATGAATAAGCAGTTCTCAGATGATGAAATCAAAGGCATTTAGAGTCATATAACAACATTCTAAATCACACTTGATTAGAGAAATGCAAATTAAAAGAACAGATTAGCCAATATGATAGAAGAGGAAAATGCTAAATGTTGGAAGGCATGTGGGAAAATTAGGACACTAATATACTGATGGTGTAGTTGTGATATGATCCAACCATTCTGGAAAGCAATTTGGAACTATGCACAAAGGGCTCTAAAGCTGTGTGAGACATTTGAATCAACATTTGCATCCCAAGAATCAAAAAAAGGGAAATGGACCTATTTGTTCAAAAATATTTAACGTAGCTCTTTTAGTAATGGCAAAGAAATGGAAATTGAAGAGTTGTCAATTGGGAAACAACTGAATAAATTGTGGATTAAGATAGTGACAGAATTCTATTGTGCTGTAAAAAATGACAAGAGAATGATTGCAGAAATATCCAGAAAGACTTAGATGAATTGATTCAAAATAAAGTAAGGAGAAGCAGAAGATCACTTTTCACAGTAACAGCAATATTCTCAATGAACAAATCTGAATGATCTAGTTTTTCTCAGCAATGCAGTGATCCAAGGCAATTCTAGAGACTTATGATAAAAAATGCAAACTGTCCTGAGAAAGAATTGATAGATTCTAAATGAAGATTGAAACATATTCTATTTCATTTCCTTTTTTTTTATTTCAGATCTCTTCCACAAAATGACTAATATGGAAAATTATTTTGCATGATTACATAATTAAAATCTATATCAGACTTCTTCCTAGTACAGAGAGAGGAAAGGTTAAGATTAGATGGAGGAAGGTCAGAAGGGAGCTCAAAACTTTAAAACTAAAAAATAATGTTAAAAACTGTTTTCATATATAATAGGGGAAAATAAAATATTATTTTAAAAGAGAAAAAACATACTGGGAAAATTATTCAAAGTTCTTCTTAAAAGGCCTAATTTCTCAAATATATAGAGAAATGAGTAAAATTTATAAAGAATACAGATGATCCGGGTTAAGATGGCGGCAGAGTAAGAAGCAGCTCTTAACCTCTCCTGACCAAAACACACAAAACTCCTCAAGGGGACATAAAAACAAGTCCAAACGAACGGAGGAACCCCACAACATGGCACAGCGTGGAAGGTACGTGGAATCAAGACATTTCCAGGCTATAAAGGGCTCTCACTAAATCGCGGGCTGAGCAACCACCCCACCCCCACCCCCTCCACACTCATCTATATAATATAATATATAATAAGGGAGGGTATAGAAAAGGAAGTCAATCAAGGGAGGGGATAAGGGATAGGGTCTTAATAGCAAACCACTGGTTTAAAAGGAAATAGCTTAAGGAGAAGGGGTAGGAATGGAGGAGGATTTCAGAAATGTCAGCAAATGCACAACTAATGATTATAACTCTGAATGTGAATGGGATGAACTCGCTCATAAAATGGAAGCAAATAAGCAGAGTGGATTAGAAACCAAAATCCCACCATATGTTGTCTACAAGAAACACATATGAGGCGGGTGGACATACACAAGTTTAAGGTTCAGGGTTTGAGCAAAATCTTTTGGGCGTCAAATGAG
>NW_025341770.1:0-1699 GCF_016433145.1 Gracilinanus agilis | reverse complement strand
TTCAACCAGCCTTAAAAGTGATTTCCCAAAATATGATTTATACCACTTCCCTACTCAAAGTCAAGTAGGTAAAAAAGGAAAATATTCAATAAATTATTCAATAATATTCAATAAACTCCAGTCACTCCCTAACAGAAACATCTATGGCATTTAAATCTTTAAATGGCAATATTTACATTTAAACTTTTCCTATCTTTCTTTATCTTAGCCCTTTTATCTTATGCTTCTCCTTAAACTCCACAATTCAACCACACTGGCACTTTTGCTATTCCTCACTCAGGAGGAATAGTTTTCATCCTCTTGACTTTGTATTGACTATTTCCCAAGTCTAAAATTCTCTTTGCCTCTTCTTCTGGAAACCTTAATGTTCTTCCAGATAATTCAAGATATGCTAAGCCACAAAGCTTTTTTTAAGTCTCCCAGTTGTATTGCATTCCCTCCCACAACTCAGTTTCTTAGCTATTTTATATATATTATATATTAAGACAAAAACACTATTACCTACTGCCTTCTCATTAAATTTATTGAGAGAAGAGATTGCTCCACTTTTGTCTTCATACCACCAACACTTAGCACAATTCCTGTCACATATAAGTTACTAATCACTGTCATACTGATTGATTCATACATTTACAGCAACTCAGGTAAGAGGGTAGATCTCTAAGATATTAACTCACATAAGACTTGCTGATATTCATTAGTGAAAGTCGTATTAACCTAAGAACTTTCGACATCAATTGAATCATAGGTCAAGCCAAAAATGTAATAATCAGAACAATAAATACCTCACATATTTGCTGACAGTTTGGAAGTGGAAATGATTTAATCAATCAGTCTGGTTAATTATCTATTTATCTACATTTATATGTCTAAGCATGCATATACTAATATGGACACATAAACACATGAATATATACATATATAGACATATTTATTTTAATGTAAGTATAAGCATATATATAATACAATCACATTGTATACATGTTTATAAATGCATATAGGAATGTATATATGTGTATATTTATGAGATGTATGTAGGTATACAATCTGATAATACATTACATTAATTAGCTAAATGATATACACATTTTTAGGAAATATATTCCAGGATTCATTGTTGTTCTGATTATTACATTTTGCATTTGATTTTTAGCTAGATCACATGATAGGCTCAATGGATTGATAGATGAGATAGATGAGTAGAGTTTGGTTTGGTTTTTGGTTGTTTCATTTTTATTTTTTTCCTTTTGGTTGCATCATTCTTAGTGTTTCATAGAAAAAAAAGAAAAAAGAAAAGAAAAGAAAAACACAACTGTGAGAGATAGAGAGAGAAAGAAAAAGAGAGTTAGAGAGAAAGAAAAAGAGAGAGTTAGAGAAGAGAGAGAGTTAGAGAGAGAGAGAGAAAGAAAGAAAAAGAGTTAGAGAGAGAGAAAGAGAGAGAGTTAGAGAGAGAGAGATTGAGAGAGAGAGGAGAGAGTTAGAGAGAGAGTTAGAGAGAGAGAGAGAGATTGAGAGAGAGTGAGAACCCCGATAGTTTTCTATATACCCAGTTGCTGTATCCTCAGGATATTTCAGATGTTTCCAGGTAACTCTGTAGTTTGCAGACTGTGGTTTTATCCAGCGGACAAAGGTCAAAGCCAAAGGTTGTGTTTCTCATATGAAAGTGCCCAATTTCTTCTATAAGGTTTACACTCTCTTG
>NW_025341769.1:0-1262 GCF_016433145.1 Gracilinanus agilis | reverse complement strand
AATGGAAATAGTAAATGGAAATCAAAGAAATCATGCAGAAAGACTATACAGGCATAAATGAGCTCTTTGGATGGACGTGAGATAAGATAATAACTCAACCAAAGAGAGATAGAAAGGCTTCATTGAGGGGAGTCCACTCAGTTTCTGGAGTTGCAGGCACTGAGAATGGAGGGGTACAGTGATTACTGGCTTCCTGACATGTCTGTGACTGAAGGAGCTCTCCAGTTTGCCATTCCAAAATCAACTCTTACCTCTCTCAATTGATTTTCTCCAACCCCTTCCCTCATATGTGTCTTCTTTATGAAGAGTCTTCTGGGAATCCTATCTTTTTCTGTGTACATAGTACTAAATGTCACCTAGGTGTCACTCAAGAACATTATCCCAAGCTCAAGAGGAAATAGGGTTACTCATATTTATGAACATATATGTAATTCCCTCCAATACAATGTGAACCCTGGAGGACAAAGACCCGCTTTTTTGGTCTTGGCATCTTAAGTGCCTATCAGTGTCTGATAGACCCTTAATAAAACCTTGTGGGTTGACTGATATAATTCTTAATGTTGAGATGGATCTGTGAGGTCATATAATCCAAGTGCCTTTCTATTTTAGAAATCTCTTCTACAGCCTGGTCTCCTTTTTCTTGCCTTTCTAGTCTTACCAATAACCTCTCTGAAGAAGAGTTCACAGCAAGGCTTTGGAAGCTTTGTTATAATCATCTGAACGTGTCTTGGTACTCCAAATCTGGCATTGCTTATATTTCCTCTTTCTTTGCCAATCTCTCAAGAAATTCAACCAAACAGAGGAGTTAATGAAATCTTTTCTGGGTCAATTGGGACATTTCTGCTTCTGGCCTAACTAGTGATTTTCTGTGTGGTTCGGAGATAAAATTCATCATTCATAGCATTGGAGTGGCATCTCAAGGTACATCAAAGAGTTGGCATTTAGGATTTTATTTTTTAAATCCATAAGAATCTTTTAAAAGTGTGGGATGAAAGGTTGGTTCAACATTAGGAAAACCATCCACATAATTGACCATATCAACAGTCTAACAAACAAAATTCACATGATTCTCTCAATAGATGCTAAAAAAGCCTTTGACAAAATACAGCATCCATTCCTATTGAAAACACTGAAAAGTATAGGAATAGAAGGACCTTTTCTAAAAATAATAAACAGTATATACCTAAAATCATCAACAAACATCATATGCAATGGGGATAAATTAGAAGCCTTCCCAATAAGATCAGGAGTAAAACAAGGAT
>NW_025341768.1:0-1647 GCF_016433145.1 Gracilinanus agilis | reverse complement strand
AGAGGTCCACCAGCTTGACAAATGAGGGTGATGATTTGGTTTAGGGGCATCCTGCCTGGGCTAAGCAAACTAATTTTCCCACATTCCACCTTCCACAAAATCCCACCTCCCAGGGCCCAAGGAGTAATCCAGGGGGTAGCTGGATGTCTGGGTTAGGTCAAGGAAATCAGAACCCCCAGGTTGGTTCTCCAGGGATATTTATAGTCCCAGCTCCAACTGTCAGGTCATGAGACCAGGAACTTGCTGGGTCAAAGTTCCATTCCCCTAACGGCCAGGATTGCCTCTGGTGAATTTGCAAATGCAAAAGAACTTGCATCAATCCTGCATTACAATTTGCTCATTTGTCTTTTGGAAATTCGCACCTTGCGACATTTCGAGGTCCCTAAGTTCTCAAGGAATTCTACACTTACACTAAGACTAAGCTAAAACTATGCTCTTATCCCTATCTAAACATTGCAAAAGAAGAAAAGAGTTTCTTAGCTACTATTTCTATTCTATGACTATTCTAAGCTAAGCTAAGATGGGTTATGGGAAAGTTAAAGGAAAGAAATGGGGATTAAAGTTATATAAAAAATTTTGAACAGAAAGGAAAATAAGATTAAACACAAACATCAACATAATAATCTTAAAGCAAAACATTTGCTAACTGAGCAAAGTAATAAACTCTAGCTGTGTTATTTTCTAACTTCATGAACAAGCAACAAAAGTATCAACTAAGACAAAGTTTCTAGCAAGGTCCTAAAACCTAATTCAATCTTCCTAAGAGTTAGTATGTTAATATGTTAGTACTCTTATGCCTATGTTAGGAAGCATTAGTAAAGATAAGTAAACCTAACACTAGTTATAAGCCTTTTGTTAAACCATAGACTTAAGTTATGTACAAAGTTTACAAAGAAAGTTCTGACCTTGTTCTAACTTATCAAACTAACTAATTTGTCCCTGTGTGTTAGTAAGAATTATTACTAAGGAGGTTCCGGGTTAAGATGGCGGCAGAGTAAGAAGTAGCTCTTAACCTCTCCTGACCGAAACACACAAAACACCTCAAGGGGACATAAAAACAAGTCCAGAAGAACGGAGGAACCCCACAGCAGAGTGCAGCGTGGAAGGTACGTGGAATCGAGGCATTTCCATGCTATAAAGGGGTGAAACAGCTCTCACTAAATTGCGGGCTGAGCAACCACCCCACCCCCACCCCCTCCACACACAACATCTATGGTGCCGAAGCCAGCTAAAAAGAAATAGAGCAAGTTTGGGGCACCCATCGAGTCATTGGCAGCTCCAGGGCCTGTTCCTGAGAGCAGCAAGATTTAGGACCCCAATAAGCCAAAGAACGCACGTGAAATCGGAGCGCGGGAGCAGAGAGTGGACGCAGGGCACAGAGCGCGGGCTGAGAGCACAGGCACGGGCGGAGGCGTGGGTGGAGGCAGACACAGCCAGGAACTAAAGCTCTGAAAACTTGAGTGGGGAACCAGTGCAGACAGGTATACGACTGTGGAAGCAGCGCCCTGAGACTTGTAAAGGAACCTCCTGCAGAGGATCAAGCAAGGGGGTCCACCAGGGGGCTTGACCTTGGAAAAAACCAGAACTCAGACCTCAGGAGCCAATAGACCGCGGACAGACACTGAGCGCGAGGATAAACCTGAGAAG
>NW_025341767.1:0-1148 GCF_016433145.1 Gracilinanus agilis | reverse complement strand
AGCTATTTCAATGGCCGTCATCCCTATCACATCTGTGAACATTTGCAATTGGATGAACTCAACAGCAATCATTCAAGAACTCATTAAGGAGCAGCTAAATGGCTCAATAGACAGAAAGCCAGACCTAGATATGGGAGGTGCTGGGTTCAAATCTGACCTGAGACACTTCCTAGCTGTGTGACCCTGGGCAAGGCACTTATCCCCAATTGCCTAGTCCTTACCACTCTTTTGGATTGGATCTAATATTTAATACTGATTCTAAAATGGAAAATAAGGCTTTAAAAAAAGAACTCATTAAGACTTCTGGTTAAGATGGCGGCAGAGTAAGGAGCAGCTGCTCGATCTCTCCTGACCGAAGCATACAGAACCCCTCAAGGGGAAATAAAAACGAGTCCAGAAGAATGAAGGAACCCCACAACAGGGCGCAGCATTGAAGGCACGCAGAATCGGGGCATTTCCACGCTATAAAGGGGTGAAACAGCTCTCACTAAAACACGAGAGGAAGAAGCCCCTCCCCCACCCCCCACACCACACACCTCCCACAACGCCAACGCACAAGAGGGAAAACAGGACTGGGGCAACCCGATAATCACTGGCTGCCCCACGGCTTGTACCTGTGTGCTGCAAGACGAGGGACCCCAAGTGGCTGGGGGCACAAACGGACTTTCCCCAAGAGTCCACGTGGGTGAAGGCACTGCCTCAGGCCAGGACAAAGGCCTCTAAAACATGGCCTTTCCCAAGTGCTGAAGGCATGGCCTCAGGTGCGAATAAAGATCTCCAGCCCATGGACTTTCACTACCTTCAGCATGGGTGAAGGCAGGCCCTAAAAGGATCTGCGCAGGCAAAGGCAGTGCCCTAGGCTTGAATAACGATCTCCAGCCCAGGCTTGGACCTCCAGTGAGGACCCAGTGCAGACCTGAGCGTGGCTGTGGAAACAGCCCCAAAGACTGCTGAAGGAACCTCGGGCAGAGGGGCAGACCGGGGTCTACCAGGAGGCCTGACCCCAGGACAAGGAGACCGGAGCCCCTGGTCACAAGCTATGGAAGAGTTTAAAAATGAAATGTTGAGGAAGATGGAAGAAATCTGGCAAGAAAATAACAGTTAAAAGGCAGAATTTCGCAATTGGAAAGTGAGACAAGTCAACTGAA
>NW_025341766.1:0-1046 GCF_016433145.1 Gracilinanus agilis | reverse complement strand
CCATATTAAAAGAAATTATTCAGCAAAATTGCCCTGAAGTCCTACAAAAAGAGGGCAATATAGACATTGAAAGTATTCATAGAACACCCACTACATTCGATCCAGATAAGAAAACGGCCAGAAATATAATTGCAAAATTCAAGAGCTTTGTTAAACTTAAAAATGATGAGGGTCAAGATCAAAAAGGAGAATAGTATTTTAATAAAAGCCATGCTGATAGAGATAAACTGACCACACGCCTGAAAGAAAAACCTATTCCAACCTCACCTCAGCCATTTACCTTCCTCTCTCCTCTCAAAGGAAAAAATCTTACAAGAAGCCAGAAAGAGACAATTCAAATATCAAGGAACACCAATCAGGATCAAACAGGATCTGGCAGTCTCCACGCTAAAAGACCGTAAGGCCTGGAATACAATATTCAGAAAGGCAAGAGAGCTGGGCCTACAACCACAGATCAACTACCCATCAAAATTGAGTATATATTTCCAGGGGAAAGTAGGGGCATTCAACAAAATTGAAGAATTCCAAGTATTTGCACAGAAAAGACCAGGGCTAAATGGAAAGTTTGATATCCAACCACAAAAATCGAGAGAAACATGAAAAGGTAAATAAGATACAGAGGAGAAAGAAAGAAAACTTATAATTTTTAAATTTGCTTTTTTAAGGGCCTCAGTAAGATCTAATTATCTGAATTCCTATGTAGAGAAATGATATGTATAATTCTCTGTAGTGAACTCTATTCACTATTATAGTATTCACTATTATAGTAATCAGAAAAATAATTCACAGGGTGAGGGTGGAACACTAAATAATCTAAGATGACGTGGGGGATGGGAAAGAGGGGGTGAATAGCAGGGGACACGAGCAGAAACTTGAGTGAATAAGAAAAAATGGGATATTCTATTACACACAAAGAGGGCATGGGAAGGAGAGGGGACAAATACTATTATAAGAAGGAGAGGAAGAGAGCATTAAGAGATAATAATCAAACCTTACTCTCAGTGTAATCAACCGGGAGAGGGAAGAGTAGCTATACTATCCATTGG
>NW_025341765.1:0-1678 GCF_016433145.1 Gracilinanus agilis | reverse complement strand
GTACATGCTTTCCAGAACTCATAAGCCATCTGAGTTTGAGGGCAGAAGTCCATCTAGGCCTCTTGCCCAAGGCCAGAGCTGGTACAATAGTATTGCCCAACTTGAGTCCCCAGGCAGATGGTAGGATATAGACCTGTCTACACCACTAAAGTCAGGTTGGAAGGAAAATAGGTGCCAGGTAATTCCTGGCAGGCAGCAGGTTGAGAATCAAAATCCAACTTCCACATGTGAGAACATCTGTCTGAACTGGTGTAAAATCTGCCTGTTCCAGATTTGCCTCATTAGTCATTGATAGGCACCTAAATATATCATGGGGAAAGCTTCCCTGTCAGGGAAGGAAGGGATGGATGCTCATCAAAGCTCATCAGAATTTTTTTCCCCTCTGCTCTATACTTCTCCATATTAGCATGACCCAGGCCTTGGATCATGATCATTTGAGAAGGTAATATGATAAAAAGTGGAGCCCATATGTTGCTAGTAATTTTGGTTATTGCTGACGCCTTTCTATAGCTGTGTTCATTTTCTTTTTTTAAAAAATAACCTTATTTTCTGTCTTAGTAAGAACTCTAAGACAGAAAGGCAAGGCTTAGGCAACTAGAGTTAAGTGACTTGCCCAGGGCCACACAGCAAGGAAGTATCTGAGGTCAGATTTGAACCCAGGTCTTCTGGACTCCAGGCCTGGTACTCTTATCTACTGTGCCACTTAGTTGCTCCAGTTGTATTCATTTTCACTGTGAATTATGTGCAGCATTCACTAGGAGAATCAGGAATTAAAGTGGCACACAGTAGAACTCATGCCAAATTTATAATCATAGGGACCTGTCTTCAAATCTCTCCTTCATTTTATTATTGTCATTATTACTATTGTTATTGCTGTTATTATTTTATTTTTATTATTTACATTCTGTTATATTTATTAAAGTATTATGTTACTTTGATATTATCACTTTATTAACATATCATTTTGTTATTTTAATATTAACATGATGTTATTGTTTATTGTTATTATTCACGTTATTTACTAGCTGTGTGATCTTGGACAAATCACTAAACTTCTCTGAAATGGCAAAATAGGAATAAGTGGCCTCTGAAATTGCTTATAGCTCTAAGTCTATGATCCTGAGCACACAAGCATTAGAACTGGAACATGAATCTGGGTATTTTGACTCCCAAGTCCAATCTTCTTCCCACTATATAACAACTCTTTCTTGCTGAGTTTTTTGTTTTGTTTTTTTTCCCCATATTCACAATGAGCAGTTTAAAGTTTGGGTCAGGGATGGTCTTTAAATGCAAATGTATCATCTTTTATGCAATTTGTCTGCTCCCAAAAAGTAATGTTTACTTTGGAACCTTAGATCTCTCTGAGATCCAGTTTCTTCATTGATAAATAAATTTGGATTTGAGTTCATTGACCTCTAAGGTCCCATTTCAGCTCTAAATTTATTGCTGTGATCCTAGAATTTTTTTGTGAAGTCTTAACTAAAAAGAAGAGGAAGAGGGGAAAGAACAAGGAGAAGAGGAAGAGCAATGAGAAGAGAGGGAAGAAGAGCATGAAGGAGAAGAAGGAAAAGAATGAAAAGAAAAAGAGCAAAGAGAAAAGGAAGAACATAAAGAAGGGGAGGAAGGAGGAAGAAGAACAGGAAGAGGAGAAAGAAGAGGAAGAGGAGAAAGAAGGAGG
>NW_025341764.1:0-2182 GCF_016433145.1 Gracilinanus agilis | reverse complement strand
TTACTTATAATAGGTAACTTTATTGCTAAACTTAATTGCTATTTTTTTACTTTACTTAGCATCATTTTCTTCATTGAATTCGGGGAAATTTTGCCACACTTTCTTTGATTTCACTTAGATGCCTCAACAAAAACCTTTCCATGGAAGTTTGTTTCTTTCTCCCTTTCAGAATGTTTTTGATAATGTGTGAAATAAGTGTCATCACACAGCTCCAATGCACAACCTGTTGCAGTTTTTCTGGGTGTGTGGTGTGTCTTTTCAATAAACTATTTAATTTTTCCCCATATCCTCAATATTTCCTTAATCTCGCTTATACTGTTTACCTCACCCACCTCAGGCTCCTCCTCTAGGTAGAAGCTCATGATTCAAATTCCACTTATGACTTAAAGCAAAAAATTCCTGATTGTGATTGCTCATATCTTAAATTGTTTGGATCTCAAATTGCTCGTAAGGTAAGGCATTTGTGTATTAAGGTACGACTGTACAGAGCATTACATGTATCCCAGAAGAGTGGGTTGGTTTTATTTCAATAGTTGAAACAAGTGGGTCACATTCAAGGTGACTTCAGCCCTTCCACTTGTGTGTGGGTTTGGATTCAAATACCCTCTTTCGGTGTTTAGTTAAGTAATCACTGAACTTCTTCGGAAATCATTAATTACATATGTAGAATGGAAAGGCCAATCTAGATGACCTCCATGATCTCACTTAGTTCTCTGAGGCTGAAAAAGTTCAGAATGAGGCAGGGACCATCTGCCAATGTTCATTTCTATGACAAAAGAACAGTTGCTTAATCCACTGAGAACTTTTGAAGAGGTTTGATGAAATCTTTAGAGGTTTGGGCTTATGTGGTTTTGTGTTTGGCTCCAAAAATGTATGGAGAAAGGTATTTATGACATGAATTTTCAAAAGAGCTAATTGGCCTTTCCAGCCCAAGAGAATAGAAGAGGTAAAGACATCTGTTGAGATGTTATATCTCAGAGGAGATCAATCAGATTAATTTTCTGAGACCTGAAATTCCAAGAAGAGAATGATTAACCTGTTCGTGAGTCCTGAAAGCTATGTTCTCAGAATTAAAAAAAAATTATCAAATTATCAGGGGCTAGTGAAACTCAAATGATTTGTTTATTTTTCTTTTAGATAAACAAGTCCAATGCTGAAATGTTTTGTTAAGAATTAGCCAATAGATGAGTTCTCAAAATAGATCTGCTCATCATTGGAGGGCCATTTCCTTTTTTTCTTGAAGTAACAGATATCTTCCATTCCTCGATATGGATAAAGTTACTGCTGTAGGCTTCTACTGAGGGCTGTAAGGGACTACAGTCTAACATTTTGATTCAGTGGGAGGTGTAGTAATAGAGGAGAATTATGCAAAATACAAAATCTGAGCAAAAGAAACAGAATCAGAAAAGTTTCCTAATCTTGATCAACGACACATGTAAAACCCAGTGGAGGTTCCGGGTTAAGATGGCGGCAGAGTAAGAAGCAGCTCTTAACCTCTCCTGACCGAAACACACAAAACTCCTCAAGGGGACATAAAAACAAGTCCAGACAAACAGAAGAACCCCACAACAGGGCACAGTGTGGAAGGTACGTGGAATCGAGGCATTTCCATTCTATAAAGGGGTGAAACAGCTCTCACTAAATCACAGGCTGAGCAACCACCCCACCCCCACCCCCTCCACACACAACACCTATAGCTCCGAAGCCAGCTAGGAAGAGGTGGAGCAAGTTTGGGGCACCCATTGAGTCATTGGAGGCCCCGGGGCCTGTTCCTGAGAGCGGCGGGATTTGGGACCCCAGGAAGCTAGCAAGAGCACTAGGAATTTGAGCTCAGGAGCAGGACACCGTGAGCGGACGCAGGGCGCAGAGTGCAGGCTGAGAGAGAAGGCACGGGTGGAGGTGTGGGTGGAGGCAGACACAGCCAGGAGCTAAAGCTCTGAAACCCTGAGTGGGGAACCAGTGCAGACAGGCATACGACTATGGAAGCAGCACCCTGAGACTTGTAAAGAAACCTCCTGCAGAGGATCAAGCAAGGGGGTCCACCTGGGGCTTGACCTTGGAAAAAACCACACAGACCTCAGGAGCCAATAGACTGTGGACAGACCCTGAGCACAAGGATAAACCTGAGAAGCTGCTGGGCTAACTATGGCTACCCAGTCTCAGGAAGCTCAGAAGAGAAAGA
>NW_025341763.1:0-1943 GCF_016433145.1 Gracilinanus agilis | reverse complement strand
CAACAGGATGATTTCAGAAAAAGCTGGAAAGATCTGCAGGAACTGATACAGAGTGAAATAAGCAGAACCTGGAGAACATCGTACACAGTAACAACAGTATTGGATGATGATTGTCTGTGAAAACTTGACTACTCTCAATAATCTGGGACAATTCAGAAAGACTTACGACAGGGAATGCTCTCCATCTCCAGAGAAAGAGCTGTTGGAGTCATCTTTCACAACAGTGTATTTGTGGTTTTATTTTGGGATTTGGGTTATGTATGAGTGTGTGCTTTGCATGATGATAAAATAATTTTAAAAAAACTAAATGCAGTCACAATGAGTTGGACATGACTAAAATGACTGAACAATGACAACGAGCCATTCTCTGGTTCTTCTTCTTCCTACGGGCTCAGATGGGAACTGCAAACTCACAAACTTTTCTCTTTTCAGGGTGCCAGTGAGCTCCATAGAGGATTCTTTCTTACTTTCTTGACTATATTCCTTGGGAGGAATTTGTTATTGAGCACATCTTCTTTCCTCTTAAGCCTCCACTGGTTTTCATGTAGTTTCTCTGAGCAGATGTTCCTGGGTAAGGTCCTATCTTTCAGGTCTCTCTCGAAATATATATCCTATAAGAGTGAAAGATTCCCTCTATACCAGGGCAGGGAGACAAGAGAAGGGAAGTCATATTTCAAGGGTCCACAGGCTCAGAGAGTCCCAACTTTCCTTTAAAGCATGGCTAGAATCTTTATTCCACACCTCTAGGAAATGGGAGAAGCTGGGAGATGGGGGGGCATGAGTCCACTGATCTTTTATCTTTCCTCCTCGCCCAGCTCCTCAGATGAGGTGGGCAAGTGAGATTGGCTTAGTGTTTGACATCAGTGATCAAGGCTCATCTCGGCTTTTTAGGGCCCGAGTGGCTTTTGTATAAAATTATACACTGCTGTAGACTTCCGGTTAAGATGGCGGCAGAGTAAGGAGCAGCTGCTCGATCTCTCCTGACCAAACCACACAGGACCCCTCAAGGGGAAATAAAAACGAGTTCAGAGGAACGAAGGAACCCCACAACAGGGCGCAGCATTGAAGGTACGCAGAATCGGGGCATTTCCACACTTTAAAGGGGTGAAACGGCTCTCACTAAAACACGAGAGGAAGAAGCCCCTCCCCCACCCCCCACACCGCACAAGCCGGTAAACAGGACTGGGGCAACCAGATAATCACTGGCAGCCCCTGAGCCCGTACCTGTGCGCTGCAAGAGGAGGGACCCCAGGTGGCTGGGACTTTCCCTGAGCACCCACGTGGGTGAAGGCACCGCCTCAGGCCTGGACAAAGGCCCCTAAAACGCGGCCTTTCCCAAGCACTGAAGGCATCGCCTCAGGGGCGAATAAAGATCTCCAGCCCACGGACTTTCACTACCTTCTGCAGGGGTGAAAGCAGGGCCCTAAGAGCATCAGCGCAGGCAAAGGCAGTGCCCTAGGCTTGAATAACGATCTCCAGCCCAGGCTTGGACCTCCAGTGAGGACCCAGTGCAGACCTGAGCGTGGCTGTGGAAGCAGCCCCAAAAACTGCTGAAGGAACCTCGGGCAGAGGGGCAGACCGGGAACTACCAGGAGGCCTGACCCCGAGGACAAGGAGACCAGAGCCCCCCCCCCAAGCTTGCAAGGCCCAGGCAGACCCGGAGTGCAAAGACAAAGCGGAAAAGGGGCGGGGCTAACAATGGCCAGCAATAAGGAAATCCAGAAGAAAAAGACCATCAAGAGAAACTCTAGAACACTGGACAACTTCTACACAGAGAAAATCCAGACAACAGAGGAGGGAAAACAAAAATCCAAACCTCACCAAAAAAATGAAAGCTGGTCACAAGCTATGGAAGAGTTTAAAAATGAAATGCTAAGGAAGATGGAAGAAATCTGGCAAGAAAATAACAGTTTAAAAGGCAGAATTTCACAATAGGAAAGTGA
>NW_025341762.1:0-1764 GCF_016433145.1 Gracilinanus agilis | reverse complement strand
GAAATTATTTTTTCTTTTGTTTTGATAATTTTAAGTATGATTTTTTTGAGTTGAAGGAATGATGCCTGATATTTTGTATGAAAGGATGGCTAAGAATCCTGAAGCTTAGACTATTCAAATCTGCCTTTGTGATTAAATCTTATGGGACTGTGACTGGTGTTGTTTGAGTCTGTTTCCAGATATACTAACAAGGGAATATTAATAAGCCACTTATCACAGGTGCCAACAGCCCTTATGGGGATGATATAATCAGGGACAATAAGGAGAGAACTGTCTCAGGGAAAGGTTGAGAGAGGGTCTGTTTGGCAAAGACTCAGGTAAGATTTTCCCAATTTTCTCCCTCCCTGGTAAAACATCTCTCTTTGAAGGGAATATTTCCCTAGCTCTAACTCTGCCTTGTTATCCCTGTGACTCTTATATGGAATAGACATCACACCAAGGGATCATAATTCTATTCTTCTTTTTCATTTTTTGTGGCAGCTATCTTTAGTTGTGGCATATGGTGAGTAATTGCAATATTGTTTTACCTAACCTACATGGTTGTAAGATATAAGCTTCTTCCACCAGAAAGTAGATATGCCAAGGACTTGTTATAACATATATATGTGTGTGTTTCTGCATATATATGTATGTAAATGTATAAACATATAAATACACATATAGAAACTTATTTTGGGAAAGGTCATTTATAGTTTTTGGATGACATTTAATGCATTCTTAAATTATTGAACTATTTTATATGTACATCCCATATCAAGGAAATTAATGAAAAAAATATAATGGAAGGTGGCTTAGCTGTTTTTTTGTTTTTGTTTTTGTTTTTGTTTGTTTATTTTTTTTTTTATTCCTTTTGGCTCCTTAGGAGCATAGGGCCGCAACCATCTCATGCCAGCGGACTCTGTTCTGGGCAACTTCCCCCAACTGGGCCCATGTCATTCCGACTGTTTTTGTTTCATTTTCGGCAGATCTTCACCAGGTCTGTTTTGGTTTTCTGACTTTCCTCCTCCCTGTAGGGTTCCAGCTCAATGCTTGTCTAGCTAAGTTGTCTTCAGGTTTTCGTAGCATATGTCCTATCCATCTCCACTTACGTTTCTTTATGTCCTGACTAATGGGATACTGGATTGTTCTTTCCCAGAGACTAGCATTGGAGATCTTTTCAGGCCATCTGATGTTCAAGATGTGACGTAGACATCTGTTAACAAAGACCTGGAGTTTGTTGGTGTTAGCGCTCGTCACTCTCCAGCTTTCTGATCCATATAGGAGGACGGCCTTTGCGTTGGTGTTGAAGATTCAGAGCTTAGTGATGAGGGACAGTGCTTTGGAGATCCAGACAGACCACAGGGTGTTAAATGCCTGTCTGGCTTTGTTGATTCGGTTTCTGATGTCCTCATCTGCTCTGCCGTCCTTACTGACTATGCTACCCAAATAGGTGAAGTGGTCTGTCTCCTTGATGTTTTCTCCCTGTAGTTGGATTGGCAGGTCCTGTCTGCTGTTGACTGTGATCACCTGGTCTTCTTCTTGTTGATCTTCAGACCTGTCTTCTCCGCTTCTTCAGAGAGTCGTGCAAGTTTGGCTTGTGCATCCTGCTGCTTGTGAGAAAGGAGACAGATGTCATCTGCGAAGTCAAGGTCCTGGAGCTTCTTGGTGTGAGTCCATTGAATGCCCATATTGTTGTCCTTGGTAATTCTTCTCATGGTCCAATCTATGACCATCAAGAAGATAAGGGGCAAAAGCATGCAACCTTGTTTCACTCTGGTTTCACTC
>NW_025341761.1:0-1093 GCF_016433145.1 Gracilinanus agilis | reverse complement strand
ATGGGTGGGGGGAGTGCTGGGGGTGAAGGGGAAAGGAGGAGCATGAATCATGTAACCATGTTAAAAATGAATATTAATAAATGTTTAAAAAAAGTATAAATGCTACCAACTTACAGAGAAAGTATAATTATTTAAATTTCTATTATTCTTACTTAGTTTTGAGATTTTTGAATAATAAATTTAAAATTTTGGTCATTAGAATTTGAGTTGGCAAAAGTTTCTTCTTTTTCAGACCAAAGGATGGGTAAGAGAGGGCTTCTTCTTTGGCACCTCTATCCCTGGATCTATCTTTATTCAGCTTTTTCTTGTGGGGTCATGTTTAATCTTTTGTTTATACATCAAAAATTCTTTCTTTGGATGATTTTAAGACAAGGCTTACAAATGTAATCCTCTCAGTTACTTAATAATAGGGGATGAAATTTTTTACAAAGTTTGAAAATTGATAGGAGTGATATATAGCATTAGACATTGCTTTTGTTGAATTTTAACAAGATACTTCAATATTTTAAAAAGTGAACTCATTCAATGTTGGGGGATAATTTTTTAGCATTTATATTTCTGAAGTTACTAAAGTTTAAAACGATATCAAGATTTTTTTGAATACTCTTTATTTTTTATTAATTTAATTAAAAATACCGTACTTACCATCTTAGAATCAATAGTGTATACTAGTTTCAAGGCAGAAGAGCAGTAAGGGCTCGGTAATGGGGGTTAAGTGACTTGCCCAGGCTTATACAGTTAAGAATTATCTTAGGCCAGGTTTGAACCCAGGACCTCTCATTTCTAGGCCCAGCTCTTAATCTATAGAGCTATCTAGCCATCTTCCATGGGGTAATACCCTTTATAAATTCTTACCATATAATTTGATTCCTTCTATTACATAAAAATAAAAACATATTAAATTTGATTCCTTCTATTACATAAAAACAAAAAATTATTAAATTCTTCCTATGTACTTATCACTGTGAAAATAACAGATAAAACATAGGACATGGACTCTACCTTCTTATATCCTATCTGGGGATCCATAAATAGTGATGAAGATGGTCTACAATAGAGTTATACTGTCCAACCAATCACATAGGAATTTATA
>NW_025341760.1:0-1062 GCF_016433145.1 Gracilinanus agilis | reverse complement strand
AACCCTTCAGTTTCACTGACAGGGAGGAGCCTTGGGAATCCTTCTTTGTGGACTTGAGAAACTGACTAGAAAGTCCTCTAGTCAGATTCAAACCACTTCTGACTAGCCCTAACCTTTGTGTCTGTAGAAAATACCATTTTCCCTGGAAGAGTCCAGCCTTCCTTCCCCAGTAACCTCTTTCTCTAGTCTGAGTGTCTCCCCATTGCAGCTGCCTCCCCTAATTACTTCATCATCTCCCTTACTGTTCATTATACTGCCTTGTCCTCTATTTCCCTAAACTCAGTCATTCCCTTACATCTCTTCTTACCACCTCAATCCACTATTGCACCCCCCTTTCCCACCAAAGGACCAAAACCCCATTTACCTTTTCTTTAAACCCCCTTTTACCTTTTCTTTATTATCTTTTTATTACAGTCTCAGGTTTATTTAAACGTCAATGTTATTGGGTATACAATTAATTACAAATAAAACAACCCAAAGCCATATTTAAATATGCCAACAATGTATCATCTATGAGAAAGATCAAAATGAGTACCATTTCTAACCATTGACTATAATTGCTGAATTCTCCATAAACACAAGAACCATAGTCCTACCATTCAGCACTCTCAGAATGACAAACTGTCAAGAAGTCTCACAGGGATTCTAATTAAATGTATCTTGGACAAGATGCCCTCTGAGGTCTACTCCAACTCTAAAATTCTGTGAAATTCTATCCATTGTTCCTAGTTCTATCCTCATGGACTAGGGTGAATAAATTTATTCTCTCTTCTATATCATAACATTTCAAATATTCAGTGGTATCTCTTGTACCCTATTCGTCTAATTCTTCTCTTTTCCAGATAAAAAGCCCCATTAATTTCAACCAGTTCCCAGATTACATGGTTTTGATTCTCATGGTACTTATCTAATTTATCCGAACATGCTTCAACTTATCATTGTCTGAAAATGTGGTTGGGAAATTTTAGGATATTAGATTTCATGAACAATAAAAACTATAATATTTTGATTATGGGCATAAAGATTTGTAAATCCAAGTCTTGAAATTGAATATATATATAT
>NW_025341759.1:0-1136 GCF_016433145.1 Gracilinanus agilis | reverse complement strand
GACAATTCTCTACCTTCTTCTTATATTTTCCCACTTTCACTCTTTTTTACCTATTTGTAAACAAAGCTATTAAAAGTCACCTTGACTTAAGCTATAATATTTTTAAATTGGTGACCACAATATTACTTTATAATCATATTTAGCATAAAACCTAAATTTAAATTCTTACAAATACTATCATATACCACGATTTGTTCAGCAATTCCCAATTGCTGGGCAGTCCTCAATATCAGATTCTTTGCTGCCACAAAAATAGTTGCTATAAATACAATTAGGTCCTTTCCCCTTTTTTATTATCGCTTTATGAAACAGACATAATGGCGGTATTACTGGATCAAAAGTTTCCCATTGTTTTATAGCCCTTTGGAAAGAGTTCTACACTGCCTTCCAGGTTGTTTGGATCAATTCAAAATGCCATCAAAAATGCATTAGTAGGGCAGCTGGGTAGCTCAGTGGAGTGAGAGTCAGGCCTAGAGACAGGAGGTCCTAGGTTCAAACCCGGCCTCAGCCACTTCCCAGCTGTGTGACCCTGGGCAAGTCACTTGACCCACATTGCCCACCCTTACCAATCTTCCACCTATGAGACAATACACCGAAGTACAAGGGTTAAAAAAAAAAAAAAATGCATTAGTAGGGGGAAGCTGGGTAGCTCAGTGGATTGAGAGTCAGGCCTAGAGATGGGAGATCCTAGGTTCAAATCGGGCCACAGACACTTCCCAGCTGCATGACCCTGGGCAAGTCACTTGACCTCCATTGCCCACCCTTACCACTCTTCCACCTATGAGTCAATACACAGAAGTTAAGGGTTTAAAAAAATGTATTAGTATCCCAATTTTGTACTTCTCCTCTAACATATATCACTTTACTGTGATATTGGCTAATTTAATAGGTATGAGATAGAAATTTAAAGTTGTTTTAATTTGCATTTCTTTAATCAAGAGTGATTTAGAACATGTTTTCAAATGAATATTGATTCCTTTGATTTCTTCATGTAAAAACTGCTTGTTCACATCCTTTGACCTTTTTCTATAATGATTTTAAATTGGTTTTCTGTTTCTATCTCTTGCTTTTGGACTGTATTGGTAGTATAAAAATAATGATTTTTTGCATATATTTTATATCTTAAAATTTTGTTA
>NW_025341758.1:0-1571 GCF_016433145.1 Gracilinanus agilis | reverse complement strand
TGGGGTTCATTTTGTGTATAGCTTGTATTAGAGAGCCCCTGAAATTCCTTCCAACTTTGAGATTCTGTGATTCTCATTCTCTGACATGAATGTAAATCCTATCCCTGCTGATTAACTTTCTTTGTGACCTTGGACAAGCCAGTTAACTACTCTGGGTATTAGCTTCTTCATCTGTCAATAGAGGTATTGGGACTAGAAGAACTCTAAGGAAGATCTCTTCTGGCCCTATGTCTTTGATCCCATGATGATGGTCATAGACTTGCTAAAATATTTGACCTAATACATTAAGTAGGGTCAACAATTGCCTTCATTTTATTTACATATTCTAATTAGAGTTAGACATTATTTATTTATAATAACTTGGTTTTGAAAACCTTACTACAAGAGTTTTAAGATCTAGACCAGTGATTCCAAAGTGGGCGCCACCGCCCCCTGGTGGGTTCTGCAACAATCCAGGGAGGCGGTGATGGCCACAGGTGCATAACTGTAAGGAGGTGCTGATAGTATGTGACAGGGGGCACTAAGTAATATTTTTTCTGGAAATGGAGCAGTAGGCCAAAAAAGTTTGGGAACCACTGATCTAGAGGATACATTATTATTGTGTAAATAATATATACATAATACATTCTATGACAACAACTTCAATAATCTATTATATATCTTGCTTTTGGTGGCAATGCACTGAATTAGCAGTGCCCAAATTATGAAGGGGTTGAGTTGCAAAAGTTCTTCATCAGTTGTTTGGGACAAGAAAGGCATTTTCAGATAGAAACAATTCTATTCAATTCCATTGTCACCTACGGATGAGGAACTTAAGGAGCAGTCAGATTAAAGGACTTGTCCAATTTCATGCTGCTAAGTGAAACTTCTTTAATGACACCATCAAAGATTCAAACTGTATATCCTTAAATTCTGATCACTTTCATGGTAGGGAATGATCTTTCCATAGTTTTAATATGATAAATAATTAGTTAACTACTAACAAGTTTAGTTAATTGTGTTTTTCATTGTGAAGCATAAAAATAAAGCATCTTACATTTCTATAAGCATTAACTGAATCAGAACTCATAAAAGTTGGTACAATTTAACAGATTCATAATAATTCATAATAACATGTTAAGTTAGAAGAAATAGTAGATGTTTTCACCATTGCCTTAAAGTATCTGTCTAAATTATTTCACACTAAAACAATTTTGTAGTACTCCAATGGCTGCAAAGTAAGGATGCATTTTTCAAACATCCATCCCAGAGCTTAGACATCCTAATATGTCCCTTCAAAGGAGGCACCTGGGGTAAGGTACACTTATTTATTCCAAAGATGCTGTGCCCAGGGAACTTATGGAAGTTTTCTAATGAAACAGGCAAGAAACCCAGTATCATTTCTTTATGTATTGTTTCATCTCTACCACCACTCAATCCAATCTTTAATTTTTTTTTTTAATTTTAAACCCTTAATTTTTTTGTGTATTGACTTATAGGTGGAAGATTGGTAAGGGTAGGCAATGGGGGTCAAGTGACTTGCCCAGGGTCACACAGCTGGGAAGTGTCTGAGGCTGGATTTGAACCTAGGA
>NW_025341757.1:0-1104 GCF_016433145.1 Gracilinanus agilis | reverse complement strand
TTCAGAGACCCTAGCATAGATTTGACAAGATATGCATACCAAATGTAGTATTGTCCTGACCAACAAAATTTCACAATAACATAAAAATCATGAAGCCCCCAAAACCTGGGGCATAAAAAATTATTTTGCTTTCACTACAATAAAAAATTGAGGTGACTTGTTAATGATAGTTTGTTAAAAAGCAAAAAAAAAATTGGTTCTGGGTTAAGATGGTGGCAGAGTAAGAAGCAGCTCTTAACCTCTCCTGACCGAAACACACAAAACTCCTCAAGGGGACATAAAAACAAGTCCAGACGAACGGAGGAACCCCACAACAGGGCACAGTGTGGAAGGTATGTGGAATCGAGACATTTCCAGGCTATAAAGGGGTGAAACAGCTCTCACTAAATCGCGGGCTGAGCAACCACCCCACCCCCACCCCCTCCACACACAACATCTATAGTGCCGAAAGCCAGCTAAAAAGAAATAGAGCAAGTTTGGGGCACCCATCGAGTCATTGGCAGCTCCGGGGCCTGTTCCTGAGAGCCGCAAGACTTAGGACCCCAGTAAGCCAAAGAACGCACGCAAATCTGAGCGCGGGAGCAGAGAGTGGACCCTGGACGCAGAGCTTGGGCTGAGAGCACAGGCACGGGTGGAGGCGTGGGTGGAGGCAGACACAGCCAGGAACTAAAGCTCTGAAAACCTGAGTGGGGAACCAGTGCAGACGGGTATACGACTGTGGAAGCAGCGCCCTGAGACTTGTAAAGGAACCTCCTGCAGAGGATCAAGCAAGGGGGGACACCAGGGGGCTTGACCTTGGAAAAAAACCAGAACTCAGACCTCAGGAGCCAATAGACTGCGGACAGACACTGAGCGCGAGGATAAACCTGAGAAGCTGCTGGGCTAATGATGGCTACCCAGTCTCAGGAAGCTCAGAAGAGAAAGAATAACAACAAGAAAAAGAAGTCTTTAACACTCAACAACTTTTACACAGAGAAAATCCAGATAACCGAGCAAACAGAGGAGGAGAACAAACAAGCATCCGGACCCTCCTCAAATAAGGAAAACTCCTCACAAGCTATGGAAGAGTTCAAAACTGAGATTTTGAGGAAAATGGAAGAGATC
>NW_025341756.1:0-1175 GCF_016433145.1 Gracilinanus agilis | reverse complement strand
ACTGTGAGGAGAGAGGAAGAGGACATCCTGGCTCAGATCCAGTCCTGCGGGCTTCCTGAGGATCTTTCTTTGGAAATTGAAACTCTGATTCCCTGATCAAAGCTATCCCATTACATCTCTCCCATCAAAACTTCAACCTGAGTTAGCTAAGTTTTTGGACTCCATTTTGGGAGCAATCTCTTAGTCTCCTTCTCCCAGTACCAAATGTTGCTGAGAGGCCCCCTTTCAGTCAAAACTTACAATTATAGAAAAGGATAGAAATAAAGAAACAGAAGGAGAAGGGGCAAGGGAAGGAGCTTGGATGAGGGAACCATTAGGGATCCCACCCAAGTGATGGAACCCATATCAATAGCGAAGAGGTCACCACAAAATCCCTCTGCCTTCCACCCCTTTCCCCAATCCTTGAATTGCTAATAAAAAAGTAAGTCAGATAGCATTCCAGAGTGCCTGAGAGACTACAAGGGAAAGGGGAAGCACAGCTTGATCTGGCTGCCTCCATCTTGAAGCCAGACCACCCTCTGTAAATTTAACTTATCAAGGAGAAGTTTGTGTGAACCCCATCTTTATTCAGAATCAGATTGAGGTACCACATGCCTCATCTCATAGAGAAGCCTTGTCCCCAACTCCTGAGGGGTGGCACAACCATCCTATTCTCCCAGTTTCAGAGTGACAACCCCTTAAATTTTCCCAGTGTATATTTGGCCTCAGGGGAATGCTGGAGGAAAGACTCAAAACATAGATTCTCTCTTTCTCTCTTCTATCAAACCTTGGTTATTCACTCTCTTTATTGTTACAAAGCAAAACCAAAAACTAACTTGAAATTAAATAATATAATTCTCCAAAATTAGTTAGTTAAATAACAAATCAAAGAAACAATTAGAATTTCATTTAAGACAATGATAATGAAGAGACTTCTTGCCAAAAGCTATGGGATGCAGCCAAAGTAGTTCTAAGGGGAAAATTAATATCATTGAGTGAATATATTAACAGTTTACAGAGGTAAGAAGTTAATGAATTGGGCATGTAATTTAAAAAACTAGAAAGAAAACAAATTAAAAATTTCCAGATGAAAACTAAATTGGAAATACTAAAAATCAAAGGAGAAAATAATAAAAATTAAAAGTAAAGGAACTATTGAATTAATAAATAAGACTAGAACCTGGTATTTTGAAAAA
>NW_025341755.1:0-2680 GCF_016433145.1 Gracilinanus agilis | reverse complement strand
AAGGGACTGCTTACTCAATGGATACTAAAGGAATGGTCCCTGCCCAGGTAGTCTTCCTGGGAAGGGTCTTTGATACAATGGGGAAGACTACCTAGGACAAAAAGGGTATTTAGCATTTACCCTGGGGTCCATTATTCAGTCTGCAACTGCTAGCCTGAGATTCCCTTCAGGGTGGATTCTCAAGAGAACAGGGAACAAGCACAAGCTTTGGGGGTCCCCAACCTACAAACTATTTCTAAACTTGGGGTTCATCATACCTCACTAAGCTACAAGTTTGGGGACTCTAGATTCCATGTCAACACACCCCCTTTTTGGTCAAGACTAAACGATTCCATGTCGACACCCCCCCCTTTTGGTCAAGACTAAATGTCGCTGACCAACAATGGGACTCTTACTAATGGTGGAGAAACCTTAGGGTACAAGTATGGGTGATTGGCACTTGGGGTTGTTCCCCAGTGCCCAGCGCATTGACAATTATGCCAGAGAAAGGTAGGCAGTCTACACTTGGCATATTTCGACAAACACAATATTAGCCCATTTCTCCCCCCCCCCAAGTCTTTAAAGTCTTTCAAATCCTGGGGTCCTGATGTAATGCCTTTGGCCTCCTCTCCTGGGGACTTCTGTCCTCTCTCCTGCTGACTTCTTCCCTTGTACAAAGCACATTTATTGCTGCAAGGGAAAACTCAGAAGAGATCTATAAACATATTCTCTAACAGATCTTGATCAACTCCCAACATACTTACTAAAAAGATTATTCTAACCTCACTGAGACATCCCATATAATTGCTTCTATTAGTGTTCAACCTACACCCATTGTAAAATTATTTAAACTACATACAGAATCAAAAATTGCCTTACTTTACCCAAGTATCATATAAAAATCAACCCTACAAACAATAGAAATATAAAAGCAAAAATAAATCCTTATCACAGGTTAATCAGGGCTTGTAAATCTGAAAGTAGTCTCTCCTCCGTTCAGTGACCAAAAATTAAGTTATCATCTAATACCAAGAAAAATTCTAATAAATATTCTATAACAGCAATCTCAAAATTATATGACAATTTCAACTTCAAAACAATTTTTAAAAGTCTCAAATTAAAATTAACTCCAAAAATTCTCAAGATTTAAAATGCTTCTAAATTTTCCTAATTTTAAAACCTCTCACACACACCCCCTTTGGGGAGGTTGAGATGCTGGGGATTAAAAAATTTTTTTTCATTCACCTTTTAACTACTTAAATTATCATGCCTATTACTTTGTAGGAAAATAATGTTGTAACTGAGTCAGCTAATGTAAAGTCTGTAGATAAAAATTCTTGTGAAAATAATTCTCTTGCTTAGGCAGTTAACTTGAGATTTCCTTAACCAAATTAGTTTTGGGTACATTTTTTAAATTTCCTGAGTATCTATTCATTGGCAATAAGGGCTCCTTTACCATTGAACTTAGACCTAGGCAGTAGGTGATTTCAGTAGCATTCCCTAGTCACAAAAGTTTCCTTATCTCAATTTTTTTTCTGCGTCTAGTCTTCTAGATGTATATATTTTACTGGTACTGGGGAGAAAGTCAGTGTTCTGTCTGAACCTTGTTTATTAAAAATACTGCTTAGAATCTACTATTTATGTGTGTTGCTTCCCTCCTTTTTGACACTAATATTTTGCCAGATTTTCCTTATGACCTAAATTCTTCCTCCTTTTAGGAAAAGGGACCTCTAATCTGCTAACCTCATTCACAATGGCTAAAAATTTCTGTTTGCCTTCACAATTTCCATATTCTATGCCTTGCCTTTCTAAGGCTTCCTTAATCCTATGATTACAGAAAATTGCTAAAACAAGAGAAAAGTGGAAACTTAAAATGAGGGAGAGGCTCCCATAATTTGGATTAATGCCATGCATAAGTTGGTCATGATTGGCAGTCAGTCACCTGTAGAACTTGACAGAAATTTAGCTTAGCCATTTCTCAGCCCTTCCATGCACCTTCTGACTGCATCCATAACCAATTTCCTCCATAGCATTTCTGTTCCCAATTATCTTCCCATACAATTTGCCCTTAAAAATGGCAATTCTCTCTAACCATACTCAGGGTTTAAAAATGAACTTTCTTTGCTTACTAACAAATTTCTAGGCTCCATCATTTCTTTCCTGAATTCTTCTGATACTTCTGAGACAAACTAGCACTCTGGAATCTGCTGTGAATTCTCAAATCTATTACTACTCTCAAGCCTCTTAAAGTAAAATGCTACTATTTTAAATTTTCCCTACTTTAGCTAATGGAGAATTACTCTTCCTTCTAGGTTCTCTCCTTAAGAGTCTGCTCAGGGTAAGTATAATTCTTAGGGTAAATAAAATGGCAAAGTTTTTGACTGCTACAGAAATTTGAAAGGCAAAAAGAGAGCAATTAAGAAAGGCGATACTTATCGGTTCCAGTGACATCTTGGGGCTCCTTCGGATTTCTATTTTTTTTAACCATTTATATATCTTTAATGTTTGCAAATGAATATAAATGTTAACTAATTTGATCCTCACAACAACCTTGTGAGGGATGGTGCTATATTATCATCATTCTACAGATTAAGAAACTGAATTCCAAAGGTTTTCATGGAAATAATTTTCACCTCTTTACATGAAGTGACCTAATCATTGTCTTATTACTACCTCCTATGCTAACTTTATATTTGATTTC
>NW_025341754.1:0-2614 GCF_016433145.1 Gracilinanus agilis | reverse complement strand
TCCTTCCTTCCTTCCTTCCTTCCTTCCTTCCTTCCTTCCTTCTCTCTCTCCTTTTTTAAAAATAAAACTCTTACCTTCCATTTTAGAATCAATACTCTATATTGATTCTAAGGCAGAAGAATGGTGAAGGCTAGGCAAAGGGAGTTTAGTGACTTGCCCAGAATCACACAAATAGGACGTGCCTAAGGTCAGTTTTGAACCTAAAATCTCCTGCCTCCCAGCCTTGCACTTAATCCACTGAGCCTCCTTGCTGCCCCTATTCTATTTCTCATATAATGGTAACAGTGCCATTTTCTCATAGTACATAAAGATTTATAAAGTACAGTCTTCGCAGCTCCCCTGAAAGGTAGGAGGCACGAATATTTTTCATATTTTATGGATGGGGAAACTGAAGTTCAGACAGGTATAAATGGGCTTGTAACAAGAATCCTGCCTGGGGTTTGAACCCAGGCATCTGGACTCTAGATGCATTATTTTTGGTGTACTAACACATATTTTCTTCAGAGTAGCTCACTAGTAGTACTGGAAAGAGGGCCTGATTTTGGCTGAATGATAACTTAAAACACTTAATCTTTCAGGTCATAAATGAAGGAAGAAATTTTGCTAGGTCACTGAAGATCAGAACACAGAGGGCCATCTGGAGGACTCCTGTATGTGCCAAGTGGTCCCCATGCTGCCCTTTGAGGACTACTGGTTGAAAGTATTATAATGATAAGAGAATTCCCAGTGGAAAGCAGGGAGTCTGCCTCATAGCCATTCTTTCTTATGAGGAAGTTTCCAAATATTTCGTCCTTCTTCATATTTTGCATAACTATTTCCCATATCATGACAGGATAAGGTACAGCTGTATAATTAGAACAGCATTGGCTTCCTTAGCCTTGGTGGTTAAAGAGTAGGAGTGAGTTGGACCCATCTCAGAATGTGCTAGTTGGCTAGCTCCGCAGCTGAGGCTGTGAGATTGCCAAGACCAAAGAGGGGAGGAGGGAGAAAATTTGAGATAGGCCCAAGTTAAATGAGAAGATTGGGGTATGCGAATTCCCTAGAGAAGGTTAGAGCTGTGGACTTAGTAATGCTAGACATGTTTACCGCCCTGAGCCTCCATGTTGTGGCAATGAATACTAAATGAGTTCAAATAGATTCAGGGCTTAATTCTTTTAATGCTCATTTTCAGGTCATGGTGCAGGCCCCAGCTCCAAAATAAATATAGAGCTTTTCTTTTTCTCCTCTGATCTGGGAAGCTCATGAAATGCCTTACCATTTGTTTTTGGTTTGTATTCTCCTTAGTGGCTTTTTGGGTTCAAATTATGTTAGATGATGGACATGCATACCTTCTTCTCTATAGAGCCTGCCCGTGGATATAACTTGTAAGGGACTTGCTCTGCCTATGTTTCCACTCTGTCTGTTGAGGGCTGGGATAGCTTGGTTTAGTAAAAAGAATACTGGGCAGGGACTTAGGAGCCATGTCATCACTTACCTTTATATTCACAGTTGTCTAGCTCACATTTACATTTAATGTCAAATTTACTGGATTCATATTTGATCTGGATTCTAGCCCCAGCTTTGCCAGTCACTTGGTATGACTTTGGTCTTGCCATATGTTAAATGAAGGCTTTGGACTAGAAGATGTTCTTCAACTTTTTTTTGTGTCACAAGTCTTTTGGCAATCTGGGAGTCTCTGGACCCCTTCTTACAATCATGTTTTTGAATGCCTAAAATATAATACATAGGATCATAAAAGAAGCCAATTACATTGGATAGAGTTATTAAATTGAAATTAATAATTAATATTTTAAAAGTTCACAACTCCAGGTCTCAAAAAGTCCTTTGACATTCTCTAAAAAAACAACAATAGCATGGCACCCTGATTGTATTAGATATGTCCCTCCTTACCTCTGACTCTTAGAATCATTTTCCTTCAGAATGCAGAGGTTTATCTCTATCCAACCTCCATCCCTTCCTCATCAGTAACAGATACAAATTAGACCTAAAAATGCTGAAAAGAGGGCAACAGTATCTTTCCATGTTTCTACATATATTTATCATCTTCCCAGAAGTTACTTTGCTGTCCTTTGGCACCCTCTACATGAACCATCCCCTCCCACTAATAGTTCAGAAACAATAATCAAATCAATACTAACAATGCTATGAAAGGGAAGCCAGGTGGCTCAACGAGTAGAAAGACAGAAAGGTTAGGAGATAGGAGGTCTTGGGGTCAAATATGGCCTCAGATACTTCCTAGCTGTGTGTCAAGTCACTTAACTAATTGCCTAGCCCTTACCACTCTTCTGCCTTGGAACTGATATGTACGAATTCTAAGACAGAAGGTAAAGGTTTAAACAAAAACAATGCATTGGAAAGGATATATCGATCTACGGCTCCATTTAATAGCTCTGTAGCCTTTTAATCAAATATGTTCTTCCCCAGCTATCACTCCCCTGTTTGTCCTTTTTCCCCTCAGAAAAAAAGTATTCTCTTTAAGATCTACCTTTGCTTTTGTTTCTGTATCTAATATTTTAGCATGGTGATTGGCACATAGTAAATGCTTAATAAATGCCTTTTTTGATTCCCTCTTTTTCTTTCTTCCTTCCTTCCTTCCCTCCTTCCTTCCTTCCCT
>NW_025341753.1:0-6365 GCF_016433145.1 Gracilinanus agilis | reverse complement strand
CAAAAATTGTTTAATACCATCAAGGCTGAGAAACTGACAGGGCTTTCTGACCTAACGGAGATGTCCCAGGCTCCACTTAAAGATAACACATGTAGTTGATAGTTTAGCATAGGTTTTTTGTCTACGCCTGGAGGCTTCTAAGGCTTTTGTTTTGACTATAGTAAAAATTTTGCTCTCTGTAACTGTGGGAAACTTTCTTGGGTTTTTGGGGGAAGGAGATCTTTAATTTCCTTTATAATAAAGTGGCTACTTCAGTATTTTTTGAAGTACTATGAGCTAACAAGCTGTGCTTCAAATCTGTTTCATTCTTTGCGTCCGACGACCACCCAGGCCACTCAGATTAGTCTCTGGTTATAGAGCAGGATCTCTATACCATTTGAGCGTGGTTATGGTTGTTAAAATAAGCTAAAATAAGAGTAACTTCATCAGCATGATTTAAAAAGGATGTTGTTTTTAGATCCTCAACATTTCATTCTCCTCAGGGGGAAATAAGAATTTTGAATTGAATTTTGAATTGAACTTTGAATTTAATTTTTAATTTTTGAATTTAATTTTAACTTTGAGAAACTCAAATTTAATTTTTAATTTGTTTTGAAACTGAAAATTTTCATATAAGTGCTCTCAACATTCACAGATGGCAAAGGTTATGATATATGCTTGAGCAAGTATTTTAAAATTGTTTTGGTTTCATCAATTAGAATTTATTATTTAGTATTATCTGGTATTTTATTTTTATTTATTTTCTTCAATAGTGAGTTGTTTTAATGCCAGGTTTACAAATCTTGCTAAACTTTTTTTGGTGCTTTTTTTTTAAGCTTTTCTATGTTTCTATCTATTTTTGAATATTGCTTTACTATGCCACTATTATGGTATTGTTAGAGACACATACATACTATACTTATAATAAGCGAATTGTAATAGAAATATAATAAGTTGCTGTTAAAAGATGGCTAATGAAATTACTTTTCTCTATTGTTCTAAGCCCAGATATCAAATTATTCTTAGACCATCAGAACATTTCAACTAATCAAAAATAATGAATGTCTGCTGTGGTTGACAGCATAATTTAGTCTTATACACACACACACACACAAACAAACAAATAATTAAATAAACAAACATACATATATATACCCAAAGTTAATTAATTCCTTCATGAGAATCTGATTATAGATTTCTCATATTCTCTTTTCCAGCAAGGAAGCCATTTGGAGAACCTGCCTATTGCAGAAAAGATTTCACCAGAGGAAAGAAAAATATCATTGAGGTCTATGTGGAAGCCCCAGAACTGATCAATTGTGGATAGTAGGGTGGCTTTTTCTGTTGTGAGATTCCGCCAGAGTGGAATGCCTGGCTCCTGGCAAATCTTCAATGTGTGTTTCCCGATGGGAGTGCCCCCAGAGGCTAATTAATGGCCCATGCATTGACCTGTTATTTTCCTCCCACCTTTGGTGAACAAAGGATCACTCCTAGGCTCTCCAGGACATACAGCCTTTGCCCCTTGCTTGTTTCAGACACATTGTAATTTAGGCAGCACAACTGACTCTATAGCACCTCCTTATGGTCATTGGTGGAATTGCTTTGATCACAGGGAGAAGTGTCAACCTTATTTTAAAGAAATCCATTACTGACTCTCCCAGAGACTGAAAGAAAGAACTTAAATGACTGAATCCACTGTGAATCCATCTTGCCTGTTCCCAGAAACTGGAGGACTGAATCTGAAAGAGGACATCAAATCTGAATACCTGGAGATCTGTCCCAGCCACTCCTCAAGACAGATAAAGATTGTCTTTCACTACAAATGAGTTTCACTTCTTTCCCAACAACTTAGTTTTATAAACTACCATGAGCCTGGCTTAAGCACCTTTCTATCATCCAAATCTCTGGGACTGTGGGTATCCCTTAGTTCCCAAGCATTTGTAAACTCACCATTTCCTCTTTTTCTCCCTAAAAATTCATTTCAACACCTTGCAATCTGCAGTTCTTGGGAAGTCTCAGGACTGTGATTATGTATGTCTTCTCAGATGAATCTGCTTAACTTGATTAAAGACCCTTCTTATTACTCTTTTGGAAATCCTTTGTTTTTCAGGTTGACACAGGCAAGCTTAGGTCTGCTATCTGACTTAGGATACCTTTCATCTCCTTTCCAATTCTATTATGCCAAATAAGGTCCATACAAATCACTGGGGGAACAACAGGGTCAAAAGTCTTGTTGGCCCTGAGTTTCCTTTGTCTAGCTCCCTCTCCTGCCCCCCCCCAGAAGCAAAGTTGCTGCTTTCTTTAAAAACTTTAAAGTAATATACATAATTCTCTTTTTGTGGAGTGAGAAGAATTAATTTGTTCTTTTCAGGGTAGACATCCATCCTAGACCCTATTAGGGAATGAAAGCCCATTTAGGGTAAGAGAATAAGACCTCAAGGAAATTTCATTATTGTCACAGGCCCAGTGAGCTGGGAGGCCTCTTATCTCAAGGAAGAAAACCATTAGTCCTTATCTCCTCAGACTCTTAGGAGCCAGAGGAGTCCCTCTTGAGGACATGGCTATCTCTCCATAATTTTTCCCCTCCCTGGTAGAAGCTCATGTTAAGTTCATGCTATGTAATTTGTTTTCTAATTGGGCAGACTTTTGCACCTAGATTGTAAGTTTGGCCCCCCAGACATGGGATATTGGACAGAGAGGAGTGGGGGTCTTGTGTCAGGAATCTATAAAATGCTTGTATCTGCACTCATACATTGGGCCCTTTCTCATGAGAAAGAATAAAGATTGCATCTTCTACTATCCACTCTCTGACTCCAGGTCTGTAATTATAATTTGGGTGGATGGTCATTTTATCTCATCTCACTCATCTTCAAGGGGAAATGGGGTGATGTACTACTGTACCCTGAGATATTAAACCTGGAATAAATGGACTGAGGGAGATTATAGAAACTCTTTCTTTCATAATCTTTGTATAAAGTCTAGGGTTCATCTTCTTAGTATTCTTTTGGACTGGGTGGTTCAAAAGTTTAGGAACTAAAAGGGGGAAGTGAGGTAGTCCTGTGGGTAGAGGTGAACCTGGAGATGGGAGGTCCTGGATTCAAATCTGGTCTCAGACATTGCCTAGCTTTGTGACTTTGGGCAAATCACTTAATTCCAATAGCCTGGCCCTTGTCATTCTTCTGTCTTAGAGCTAACGCTTAAAAAAAAGAAGGGTTTAAAAAGAAAGAGTCAGGAAGAGTCTTAAAAGTCACACAGTCCAAACTTCCTTGCTTAACAAATGAAGAATCCAAAGACTCAGAGGAGTCCACAGTAGTAAGTAACACTGTTATGATTCAAAATGGAGTCTTTGAGGCCAAAATCAGATGCCTTTAGAACTCAGTACAGTAGGATAAAAACCCTGGGAGTCAGACATGGGCATGGGACCCTGGATTTCCCTTTGGATACCCCAAACTCAAGAAGCATGTCAGGCCAAACAGAGAACAGGAAAATTCTTTCCCTTCCTTGCATTCTTGTATTGCTGAGGAAAATCTGGACATCAAAAACTCACAATAAGGAAAGGCCCCTGAGAGGAATATTTCCCCTTGGATTCTCCCCTCAATTTTGAGATGGACACAGATATACATCTCCTGGTTATGCTCTGATACCATTGGGTTGTAACCTAGGATATCTACTTGTCCCCTAAACTATGCCAGTCATCCTCAGTGTCTTTGGGACACAAAACATCACTTTAGCCTAGGGACACTTTAGCCCCAGTCAGGTGACAAACATCCCCCTCTTATACTATTAGCATCCTTTCTTTAGTCACATAGCACCTGTTGTCAAAAAAGGTATAAGAAGCCCAGAATAATCCCCTCTAGGAGGCAGTGTCCACTCTTGAGCCTGTCTCCCACCTTTCGACATTACTACCAACTTAATAAATTTCTCTATTTTTAAGATAAGTTTGGAGTCTTGCATTCTTGCAAAGGGACCTGTCCCAAACCCAGGGGTTTCCCTCAAGCCACCCCCCATGACACATCCACAGTCTTTGCCCAGAGTTTTCATGCCCTAAGGGCTCCTCCTCTCAGGAGCTTCCCCACACATGGGCCTCTTTCCCATCCTGGCACCCCGAGGGAGGGAGGGAGGAGGTGGTGAGGAGGCACAGAGGGGCCTCCCTTCTTTCCCTTTTCGATTTTTTGGTTCTTAAAACTACCCTGCAGATGAGGGAAACGAAACTACCTGCCACCCTTGGCCTAGCAGTTAGTTGATGTGAATAAGAGAAACCATTCCCAATTGGCCCCAAAGGAAATCCCCTGGTCATGTGCTGGTGATCAGGAGGAGAGCGAGGGTGGCAGCCACCTCCTTAGCAGTCACCTGATTCCAGAAGTCAGAGGAGAGGTGGGAGACCCGTAGGAAAGTACCTGAATGGCAGAGTGGACAGAGAGCTGGATTGGGTCGGGGAGAAGAAGGTTCAAATGCTGCCTTTGCTGTGTGACCATCAGTATGTCTCTGTACTTCTCTTGCCTTTAGCTTCCCTGTCTGTGGCCCTGACATGGTGGTATCTGTAATATTTACTTCACAGGGTTGTTGTGAGGGGCAAAGGGGGCTTACTTTACCCCGTGTCAAATATTTAAAAAACTAAAGCCAGCCTAGGCTACTAGGTGTCCTAGTGGGCCTGGGGTCAGGAAGACCTGACTTTCAAGTCTGTGTGATGCTAGGCAAGTCACTTCACCCCTGCTTGCCTCCGTTTCTTTATCTATAAAATGGGTATAATAACATTTACCTTCCAGGGTTATTATATGAATCAAATGAAATCATAATTGTAGAGTGCTTAGCACGGTGCCTGGCACATAGTGTTATATAGATGTTAGCTATTATTTACACACACACATGTGTATATACATATATATATATACACACACATACATATATATGCATACATATATATATATATATGATATTTTTCAAAAATAGAAGGCCCTTGATGGTGATGGCTGTTTTGTTTTTACCACTGTACCCTCCGTGCTCAGCCAAGCGTCTTGCACATGAAGCACATGCCTAAGAAATAGTTGTTGTGTTGAGTTAAATTATGAGCAGAATTTGGCAAGTTCCCTGTTTATCCATAATAGTCTCTTTAGATGTAACTTTTTTTTTCTTTCTGTCTTCAGAATTTCTTTCTTGAGAGAAACAGAATCATCAAGTTTTAGCCTTGGAAGGAATCTCATGGCCATATATAATTTGGCCCATAAATGAGAGGAATCCCTACTGATTGATACCAGCCAATCAAAAGAAATTTATTAAGCATCAGAAGGTGCTATTTGTTTCCGCCTCTGCTTGAAGGCTTTCCTTCTTCTTCTTCTTTTTTTTTGAACCCTTTCCTTTCATCTTAGAATCAATACTGTGTACGGATTCCAAGGCAGAAGAGTGGTAAGGGCTGGGCAATGTGGGTTACATGACTTTCTCAGGGTCACCCAGCAAGGAAGTGTCTGAGGCTAGATTTGAACCCAGGTCCTTCTTCCTCTAGACCTGGCTCTCAATTCACTGAGCCACTTAGCTGCACCCCCTTATATCTTTCCCAACAGAAACATTCCCAGTTCCTTTATGTAATCCTCATGTGATATGGACATGGCCCTCTCCATCCTGGTTGCCATCTTCTGGATCCTCTCAACTTTATCTCTGTCTTTCTCAATCTGTGGTGCCTGAGACTGAACGCAGTACTCTAGATACGGTCTGAGCAGGGCAGGGCAGAGGGACCATTATCTTCTTATTCCTGGAAGCTAGGTTTCCTGTAGCCCATGATCTCAGAGCTTCTTGCTGCCCTGACACAGTTTTCACTCACTGATCTGTTGGTCAGTCATTTTCAGTTGTGTCTGACTCTTCGGGACCCCATTTGGAGCTTTTTTTTTTTTGGCAAAGATACTGGAGTGGATTGCCATCTCCTTCTCCAGATCATTGTACAGATGAGGAAACTGAGGCAAACAGGGTTAGGTGACTTCACAAGGCCAGTAAGTATCTGAGGCTGTTTTTGAACTCTAGTCTTTCTGAGTGTTCTATCTGAGTGTGCCACCTAGTTGTTGTCCAATAATTTTCAGTTGTGTCTGACTGACTCTTCATAACCCTTCTCCCCCCACTTTTTTTGGCAGAGATACTGGAGTGGTTTGCCATTTCCTTCTCTAGTTTATTTTATGGAAGAGGAACTGAGGCAAACAGGGTTATGTGACTTGCTCAAGGTCACACAATTAGTAAGTGCCTGAAACCAGATTTTAGTTCAGGTCTTCTTGACTTCAGCTCCAGTGCTCTATATGGTGTGCCACCACCTAGCTGACAGTCCATTAAAACCTCTAGGTTTATTTCCCCTGATAAACTGTTATCTATGTATCTATGTATCTACTTTCCTTTCTTCCTTTCTT
>NW_025341752.1:0-1569 GCF_016433145.1 Gracilinanus agilis | reverse complement strand
TGATAGTATGTGACAGGGGGCGCTAAGTAGTACTTTTTCTGGAAAGGGGGAGGCAGGCCAAAAAAGTTTGGGAACCACTGACTTAAGACAAAAAGGGTCCTTAGCATATGCCTAGCTCCACCTAAATGGGATTGCCATTTACCCCAGGGTCCATTATTCAGTCTGAGGCTGCTAGCTTGAGATTCCCTTCAGGGTGGATTCTCCCGGGAACAAGGAACAAGTACCAGCTTTGGGCTCTCCAACTTACAAGCTAGTCCTAAAACTTGGGGTTCATCAGATGTTACTAGGCTACAAGTTTGGGGTTTCTAGATTCCACGTCGACAAAGCCTTCCCAAGGGCATTCTACCTAGACGATGCTTGATAAACAACGCGTGAATGAACGAGCACACTTACCTCCGCTGGACACAGTTCTTGGATTTTAAAATGAAATATCGATTTAAAGTAAATATGATTCCAGTTTGTTAAGATTCTGAATCCAGAGGTAAATGTGGGAGTGTGGCTGTCTTTGTAACATCAAAATGGCTCTGGCGTATTGTTGCTGTATTCCATCCCAAACGCTCAGGAAAGTATGTCCTGAGAGCACTTAGTGTTCTGCACTTGAAAACACATTTCGAAAACTGACAGTCCAAGGACACTCTGAGTCTCCCAAGAAGGGAAGGACAAGATAGCTGTGTGCCCTAGACAAAATTTGAAAACTGTGCCCCCTGTGGGTCAAAGGCATGGCACTGCCTTTGAGCCTCCATAAAAGAAGTCATCACCAAGTAAATACTGTTCCTCTACGGAAAGTAAAAATTCCAGGGCTTAAAATGTGAACATGGATAAAAGTCATATAAAATGACCTTTTGTGTGCCTTTTGGAGTGACATGCTCTCCTTGCCATCCTTGCCCCTGGCACCAACGATCTGATGTGTTCATTTTGTCAGTGTGGGAAACTGGGCTTGGAAGCTTTACTCAATGACAGACAGCAAAACCTCATAACTTAATAGGCTCCGATAGTTAAGTAAAGTCTTATTGATTTCCAAAACAGAAATGTAGCAAAATATAAAATGGTACAGTTTATTTACTTATTTTAAACCCTTACCTTCTGTCTTGGAGTCAATACTATATATTATACAGAAGAGTGGTGAGGGTAGGCAATGGGCGTCAAGTGACTTGCCCGGGGTCACACAGCTGGGAAGTGTCTGAGGACAGATTTGAACCCAGGACCTCCCATCTCTAGGCCTGACTCTCTAATCGCTGAGCTACCCAGCTGTCCCCAAAATGGTACAGTCTAGAATATAAGAACTAGAAGACAACTCAAAGATTGCCCAGTCCAACCCCTTCCTTTTACAGATGAAGAAACTGAGACCAATAGCTCTGCCTAAGAACTTCATCAAATAAGCTGCTCGAATTCCCGAACTCATTTTCTCAGACTTGGGCTGAGTGCATACAAAGTAGAGTCTTGGTGGCAGTAATACCATATGCTTTATCTTCCTTTCTATATGTGTCTCTCTAATATCATGCTCTGTGTGTGTCTTGTGGTTTTTTTTTTTTCCTTCCTTTGTGGTAGCAAAGCTATGAGTCCCTTTTA
>NW_025341751.1:0-1101 GCF_016433145.1 Gracilinanus agilis | reverse complement strand
TCTTTATTATTTTATAATAATTTATGTCATGAATTAATAGGATTTTTGATAGCTTAAGCTCCTTGCTATTGGATTACTCAAATTGTGCTTCTTGGGTACTTCTATGCACTCCTCTCTATGCTAATGCTTTGGCTGATCCCAGATGCCTTTTTCCTTGGCTTCCTTCTTCCTCTAGTCATCTCCCTTCATATGTATTTCAGGAAGCAATCTCTGTTCTTACAGTGCCTAATATGTTCAAAATGTACATTAATTCTTTTAGCTAGAATTGTGCCTAAAACCTGTTTATTTACAAAAATGCCTACAGCACCCTCAGGAACATAAAAAGCCCATCAAGACTTGCCATGCTAATATTTATGGGGCATTCCATGCTGAAATGTGCCCACACCCTACCATATCTACTATATTATTTTTCTCAATGAATTGAATGTAAAAAGCCAAAAGAATAATATCACACTTGTGAAAGACCAAGAACAGAAACGTCAAACTCACATCAGAATAGCATTAGAATGTGACTCAGATCCAGAGGTCAGGAGAGGAGAGAATCTAGGTAACTCAGTGTATTGAGAGCCAGGTCTAGAGACAAGAGGTCTTGGGTTCAAATTTAACCTCAGATACTTCCTAGATGTGTGATCCTGGGTAAGTCATTTAATACTTCACCACCCTTCTGCCTTGGAACCAATAAATACTATTCATACTAAGAGGAAGGTAAGGTTTTTTTTTTTAATGTAATTGGGATATTTAACAAAATAGATAATCATACAATACAATACAGATATTGTTAATTTGTGGTTTTCTAAGTCAATATATGGCCTACAAAAATAGCTTTTTATTTGAATTTTATACCATTGGCTTAGAGAACATACATAGAGTTCTTCTCATCTCTCCTTTTGTATTAATCCTTTTGGCAAGTCATTCACATCCCTTTCCTTTGCCCAAATAAACTGACTTTGAAAGGAAATAAGAGGCGGAGGGGCTGAGGAGGCTGGGAAATGTACCAGCCAGCTGTGGGTGATAATTTTTCAGTGACTAGAAATCCTCAGAGAATTTCCAAGATAATAGTGTAGGTATAGAACGAACACAAATAATACCATTACATAATGC
>NW_025341750.1:0-1356 GCF_016433145.1 Gracilinanus agilis | reverse complement strand
AAAGGTATTCCATGAATAATTTATTTGTGAATTGTTAATGGTGACATGACAAGTGACTTTTTCCTGTGATGTAAAACTCTGTCCCTTTCAAATATTGACCATCATAAAGAGGAGTGACTAATTTCTTTGCTCCATTAGAAGTGAAGTTTCTGGTTCCGGGTTAAGATGGCGGCAGAGTAAGAAGCAGCTCTTAACGTCTCCTGACCAAAACACACAAAACTCCTCAAGGGGACATAAAAACAAGTCCAGACGAACGGAGGAACCCCACAACAGGGCACAGAGTGGAAGGTACATGGAATCGAGGCATTTCCACACTATAAAGGGGTGAAACAGCTCTCATTAAATCATGGGCTAAGCAACCACCCCACCCCCACCCCCTCCACACACGACACCTATAGCGCCAAAGCCAGCTAAAAAGAAATAGAGCAAGTTTGGGGCACACATCAAGTCATTGGCAGCTCTGTGGACTGTTCCTGAGAGCAGCAAGATTTAGGACCTTAAAAAGCTAAAGAAAACACATAAACACTGAGCGCAGGAGCAGGGCGCAGAGAGCAGATGCAGGGCGCAGAAGGCAGGAGCAGAGCACAGGTGCGGGCAGAGGCGTGAGTGGAGGCAGACACAGCCACAAGCTAAAGCTCTGAAACCCTGAGTGGGGAACCAGTGCAGATGGGTATACAACTGTGGAAGCAGCTCCCTGAGACTTGTAAAGAAACCTCTGACAGAGGATCAAGCAAGGGGGTCAACCAGGGGGCTTGACCTTGGAAAAAACCAGAACTCAGACCTCAGGAGCCAAAAGACCGTGGACAGACCTTGAGTGTGAGGATAAACCTGAGAAGCTACTGGGCTAATGATGGCTACCCAGTCTCAGAAAGTTCAGAAGAAGAAGATTAACAACAAGAAAAAGAAGTCTTTAACACTCGACAACTTTTACATGGAAAAAATCCAGACAACCGAGCAAACAGAGGAGGAGAATAAACAAGCATCCGGACCCTCCTCAAATAAGGAAAACTGCTCACAAACTATGGAAGAGTTCAAAACTGAGATTTTGAGGAAAATGTAAGAGATTTGACAAGAAAATAACAGTTTAAAAGGTAGAATCTTGCAATTGGAAAGTGAGGCTCAGAAACCAAATGAACTGATAAGCAAATTGAACACCAGAAATGACCAGATTGAAAAGGAATACCAGAAGATTATGGCTGAAAACCAGAAGATTATAGCCGAAAACCAGAAGATTAGAGCCGAAAACCAAAAGATCATAGCCAAAAACCGAAAGATTATAGCCAATCCCTAAAGGCTAGAATTGAGCAAGTAGAAGCTAATGATCTCTCAAGACAACAAGAGCAAATAAAACAAAGT
>NW_025341749.1:0-2663 GCF_016433145.1 Gracilinanus agilis | reverse complement strand
CCAAGATATTGATTCCAAGATGGAAAATAAGAGTTTGCTTTTTTTTTTAATCAGCAATTTTATCATAGCATGAAAAATACTATAAAGAACAATATTATGTTTATACTTGAAACCTTCAATATCACAGGAATTATTCAAATATGGCAATCATATATCTGTCACTCTATCACATATTTCAAAGCACATATTTAATACTACTGTTTCTCTGTGCTATACATCCACACCCTCCAAAGAATCTGGCATACTATTCTTCTACCTCCTACTGTCTTAGCTGGAATTATTTTTTCCTTTTTTCAGAGAGTATGGAAGAGGAAGAAGATGTACCCTTTTCTCTAAATACACTTCGGTAAGAAAATGAGTAATTGAATACTATATTCCTGGCCAGAATCTATTTCCTACTTCACCATAAATATTTTTCTGGAGTGTCCCTGGAGAAGTTAGAATACATGGCTCAATGGTATTACTGGGGCAGGGGGAGGGAAGAGTAGTTTACTTCCATGTTTCCCAGACACAGTTGAAAAATAGAATATGTGTTTCTGTTTCTAGTTTGGCTATTATCACACAGCATTGTAAAATGCTTCCAAATGATGAAAATGTTACAGATGCTAAACTTAATTTATAGAATTTGATATAAGAAAAGGAACACTACCAATATGAAAAGGAGTGGCATTCTTAGACAATTTTTAAAAATAAACACACAGCAATCCTTGATTCATCCTTTCCCTTCCTTATTTTTAAATTTTATTTTGGTTCACTCAGAAAGAATTTAGTAGATTGGTTGGAGGCAGGATATTGTAATAAATAATATTTGGAAAGCAATCCACAAGCATTACCTCATTTTATCCTCACAATAACTCTGGGAGATAGGAGATAGTGTTATCCTCATTTCTGCAGACAAGGAAGCTGAGGCAGACACTGGTAAAATAATTTGTCTGAGAAGTTGAATCTGTTTTGAACTCCGATCTTTCTTTCTTCAGATCCAGTGTTCCATCCATTGTACTACCTCAATGCCTCTTTACAAGACTTAATATCACATCAAGAATATGGTTTAGAAAACAATGAGTTGGAAGGTTCTCAAGAGGCCTCTGGGAAAGTCACTTAACCCTGTTGACCTCAGTTTCCTCATCTGCAAAATGAACTGGAGAAGGAAATGGCAATCACACCAGTATCTCTTCACCTCCCCCCCAAAAAAACACAAATGGGGTCACATAGAATGAGATGTGACTCAAAACAATTGAACAACAAGGGGCCTCTAGCTAATTAAGAGAAACATATTTAAGGTGAGCCAATTTGAGAGAGAAATTGTCTTCATGTGGATGAAACATAAAACTTATAATCAAAACAAGATAGATGAATTATGTTGAAATCTTTAAAAATATTACATAAATTTAAATCACAATTAATATTAACTTTAATATGGTCTTGCATTGAATACTATAGCAGACAAATAATTACTGAATGAAAAGGGTAAGAGAAAACATAGTGAAGTCAGTATCTCCATAAATCTGGAAGTAATATGTATAAGCTAGGAATATCTTACTAAAAGTTAAAAAACAAACAAAAATTTTAAGCAGGTATTATAATGCCTCACATGAGCTCAATCAGGATATAATTTTATTTATATAATATTATGTCAGTAGCATTGTATATTATTCCTTAAATATCAAAAGCTGCTACTTTTCTATACTTGCTGACAAGACCATTTTATATGTTAATGCTCTAAACTTAAGACATTTCAGGTTATATGAATTACCTCCAGATTTTCACCACTTGGCAAGATTTTTTTTTAGTATTTCTAGTTTATTCACCCCCTCCACACACAACACCTATAGCACCGAAGCCAGCTAAAAAGAAATAGAGCAAGTTTGGAGTACCCATCAAGTCATTGGCAGCTCCCGGGGCTGTTCCTGAGAGCAACAAATGTTGACCAGTGTTTCCAATTAAAAGTCAAACAGGTTTCCGGATTAAGATGGCGGCAGAGTAAGAAGCAGCTCTTAACCTCTCCTGACCGAAACACACAAAACTCCTCAAGGGGACATAAAAACAAGTCCAGACGAATGGAGGAACCCCACAACAGGGCACAGCGTGGAAGGTACGTGGAATCGAGGCACTTCCATGCTAAAAAGGGGTGAAACAGCTCTTACTAAATTGCGGGCTGAGCAACCAGCCCACCCCCACCCCCTCCACACACACCACCTATAGCGCCAAAGCCAGCTAAAAAGAAATAGAGCAAGTTTGGGGCACCCATCAAGTCATTGGCAGCTCCCGGGCCGGTTCCTGAGAGCAGCAAGATTTAGGACCCCAAAAAGCTAACGAATGCACACAAAATCTGAGCTTGGGAGCAGGGCGCTGAGAGCAGACGCAGGACCAGAACGCAGGCTCAGAGTGCAGGTGCGGGCGGAGGCGTGGGTGGAGGCAGACACAGCCACGAGCTAAAGCTCTGAAACCCTGAGTGGGGAACCAGTGCAGACGGGTATACGACTGTGGAAGTAGCGCCCTGAGACTTGTAAAGAAACCTGCGGCAGAGAATCAAGCAAGGGGGTCCACCAGGGGGCTTGACCTTAGAAAAAACCAGAACTCAGACCTCAGGAGCCAAAAAACCGTGGACAGACCCTGAGCGCGAGGATAAACCTGAGAAGCTGCTGGGCTAATGATGGCTACCC
>NW_025341748.1:0-1166 GCF_016433145.1 Gracilinanus agilis | reverse complement strand
TCATAATCATAGAAATGATCATTGAATCCATGGGAGAATATGAAATCTCAAAGTGAAACAGCATAAAAGAAGACAGAATCTTGGGGGAGGCCCAATATTAGTGGGTTAGTGGGTTAGGACTTGAAAGGGAAGGAAGTGTATCTAGTATATTGGGTGATAGTCTGGGAAAGAGCTAAAGGGTAAATGGATTAGAAGTCATGGTGAAAATGAAGAACAGGGTTTGATATTCCAAAGTACATGGAGATTTGGAATGACAACAGATTGTGATTAGATAAGGCCATTTAAGAATTCATGAACATGGAATTGACTTGTTTGTGAGTTAAAGCATGTGATAAAGATCCAGCCAAAGAATCCAGGAAAGAATGGTCAGACTAGGAAGAGAACCATGGTGGCATAGTGTCATGGGAACCTAAAGAGAAGAAAGTAAAGGAGGAGTAAGTTATTGACAGTGTTCAAGGCTGCAGAAAGGTCAAGAATGATGAAGACTGACAAAAGGCTGAAGAAATCATTGGTAACTGTGGAGAGAGCAGATTTTGTTGAAGGATGAAATTGGAAGCCAACCTGTAAAAGAGTTAAGAAGAGAATGAGATTGTAGGAAATGGAGCCAACTACCACAGAAACATTTTCAAGGATTTAAATTATCTCATTTAACTACAAAAAGGAGGAAAGATATGGGATGATAGCTAGTGGGGATGGATGAATCAAAAGAGGTTTTTTGAGGACTGGTGAGACATGAGCATCTTGGTAGGCAGGAGGAAAGCTAACATTCATTACACAGAGAGCGAATGCAAATAAATAAAAGGAGGAATGGTAGAGTGTGGGCAATCTGTTGTAGGAGATAGAATAGAATTGTATCATTTGGGCATGTAGAGAGGTTAGTCATGGCAAGAAGAGCCACCTCTTCATGCAAAACAGTTGATAAAGAGGAAATAGTGGCAGAAAGCACCTGGGTTGATATTGGATAAGGCGGGGTGGGGGTGGAAAAGAGGGAAAACTTGGGAAATGACCTCAATTTTTCAGTAAAATATGAGGTAAAATTCTCTACTGAGAGGATATAAGTAGAGGGAACCATGGGAGTTTTGAGAAGGGATGAAAAAGTTTGGAAAAATCTCTGTGCTGAATGGGATAGTGAATTAATTGGAAATTACCTCCTTGCTAGAGTCAGC
>NW_025341747.1:0-1083 GCF_016433145.1 Gracilinanus agilis | reverse complement strand
GGGGCAGTTGCTCAGCCCGAGATTTAGTGAGAGCCCTTTATAGCCTGGAAATGTCTCGATTCCACATACCTTCCACGCTGTGCCCTGTTGTGGGGTTCCTCCGTTCGTCTGGACTTGTTTTTATGTCCCCTTGAGGAGTTTTGTGTGTTTCGGTCAGGAGAGGTTAAGAGCTGCTTCTTACTCTGCCGCCATCTTAACCCGGAACTGATCCAACCATTTTTGAAGGCAATTTGGAATCATGCCCAAATGGCTTTAAAGAATTACATGCCCTTTAATCCAGCTAAATGACTAACTTGGTTTGTACCCCAAAGAGATTAAAATAATGTTTGTACAAATATATTTATAGCTGTGTTTTTTGTGGTGGCAAAAACTGGAAAACAAGGGGATGTCCCTTGATTAGGGAATGGCTGAACAAATTGTGTATGTGATGGTGATAGGACACTATTGTCCGGTAAGGAATGATGAACAGCTTGACTCCTATATGAAGTGGAAAAAACCTACATGAACTGATGCCCATTGAAAAGAGCAGAATCCGGAGAACATTTTACCCAGAAAGTGAAACATTGTAGGATAATCAAATGTAATAGACTGCTACTAGGAAATAAGCAGTGATCAAGAATAGCACCATGGAATTTAAGAAAAAGAATGCTATCCACAAAGAAAGAAAGAACTATGGGAGTAGAAATGCAAATGAAAAACCATATGATTCATCACTCAATTATATGGGTATATCATTTAGAGTTGTGGTTTTTAAAAGATTACTCTATTATAATTGTGACTAATATGGAAATGATTTTGAGTAATAAGACATGTAAAAACCCGTAGAATTCCTCGTCAATTCCAGGAGGTGGGAGGGAAGAGGGGACAACGAGAACATGAATCATGTAACCATGGAAAAAAATCCAAAAAAAAAAGGTAAAAAGGAAATCAAATAGAACCATGGAAAAAACTAAATAATCTTATATGGGAAAATAATAAATGTACATTCTATATAGAGAGAGGGTATGAGAGTGAGCTAATTATGTTTGGATAAAGTAAAAAAAATATTTCAGAAAGGAGAAATACTTGAAGATGGGAAACACA
>NW_025341746.1:0-1165 GCF_016433145.1 Gracilinanus agilis | reverse complement strand
TAATGTGAGAACGAAGATTGAGAACCACTTCCTGACATATCTATTCTACTTCTTCTCTTCCAAAACTAGTGCACAGAGTTTCCAACCTCTAATATGGCAAAAGAGCCATATTTACACAACCAACATGCCAGAAAAGCTTTCACTCCTAATTTAAACTATTAAAATGCCATTAAGAATCACACAACTCATTTTTAAAAAATTTTAAACCCTTACCTTCCGTCTTGGAGTCAATACTGTGTATTGGCTCGAAGGCAGAAGAGTGGTAAGGGTAGGCAATGGGGGTCAAGTGACTTGCCCAGGGTCACACAGCTGAGTCAAGTCAAGTCAGACTTGAACCTAGGACCTCCTGTCTCTAGGCCTGGCTCTAAATACACTGAGCTACTCAGTGACCCCTACACAACTCACTTTTAGCAGTGTTTTTCTCCATTATTTCTTGTTGAACAAAGGTCATGTGGAAGGAATACATTTTGATTTTTTTTTTTGGTATATGATCAGAATGACTTTTTATCACAGTTTGATAGAGAAATGGCTAAAATAGAGGAAAGGGCACTAGATTTTGAGTCAGAAGAGTTCAAATTCTCCCTCTGACAATGACTGAGTTTTTGAGTCTGAGTTCAAATTCTCCCTCTGACAATGACTAACTTTTGACCCAAAGATATTTAGTTCATTTCCCTGACTCTTTTTTTTTGGCCATCTGTAAAACTGGGATAATAGGATCATATAGTGAGAGCTGGAAGGACCTCAGAGGTCATTACTTCAAACTCTTCATTTTACAGATTGGGAAATTGAGGAACAGTGATTTGCCCAATGTCAGGGACCTTCCAGGTGGGTACATTTTTTTTTAACACGCACTATAGCAATTAATAATTTTTTAACATTATTATTCCTGTGAGTTAGACTGCCATAGGAGAGACAGGAAGATCTAAACTTAAGTCCTCTGTCTGAAAAAAAACCAAAATAAAAAACTAGCTCAGTAACCATGGCCAGGTCATTTAAGTGCTCTCTTCCTCCTTAATACAATTTACTGAAGAGTTTCCTGTCTACATTAGTGGAGGGAGTTTTCACACTGGGAACTCCCCATCCTAAATGAAGTCACAGGTTCAAGGGCCCTAAAAAGAATCCAAGTGACTGTGCAAAGGAGATGGTTCTAGTCTGCGACTCTAAT
>NW_025341745.1:0-1473 GCF_016433145.1 Gracilinanus agilis | reverse complement strand
GTGTATGTGTGTATATATATATATATATATATATAAATATATGTGTATACGTATATACATATATAATTACAAATCCAAGGGAATGTTACCAACTCACAGCAACTGTCCAATGGCTATTTGGAAAGTAGTCAAAATGTCACTTAATGTTTAATTTATAATGAAGGGAATTGCCTAGAAACTTTTCTAGAACTTTGGGTGGATAAATTTTGCTTGTGGAATGTGATTTTTAATGAAAAAAATATTTAGTAGCACTTTAGGCTTATCAGATACATTGCTCATGACAAACTTGTGAAGTAGGAATTTTAGGTATCATCCCAATTTGTAGGTTGGGAAATGGGAGGCTTAAGGGTGTTGGATTGAATGGAAGAAGAAATTTTTAAAAAGGGCTTACTATATGCAAACTACTATGCTAAACATTGGGGACATGAAAACAAAAGTCACTTCATCACTTTGGCTATCCATCAGACCTGGAACATCTTCTCTCTTCTGATCTCCTTAGCTTCCTTATAGTTCCAACTAAAATACTGTCCTTTCCTAAAAGCCTTCCTCAATCCCTCTTAATTCTAATCCCTTCCCTCTATTAATTATTTCTTATTGTACTATATATAGCTTGCTTTATATTTGTTTGTTTGCTTGTTCTCTCCTCCCTTAGATTATAAGCTCCTCAAGGGCCAGAACTGTCTTCCCTCTCTTTGTAACCTCAGCCCTTAATACAGTGCCTGGCATGTAGTAAGCACTTAAATATTCAGTGATTGAAAATAAAAGTGAAGACTGAGGGCAAACATTCTCTACTTTCAAAGAATTTATATCCTAGTAGGGAAAGATGACATAAAAAGAGAATGGTGCCTGGGTGGAGTATATTGGTTTGGAAAATTACTATTTTAGTGGGTATAGACCAAAAGAAAATTGATGCATCCTTTCCAAGAGTAATGGCAGTATTAATTGGATTGTGTTTCCAGAAGTGGGAAAGGAGAGTTGGGGCACGGTTTCTGAACCAGGAAATAATGAAGCTATTGAGAAGATAGCTGAAGTCAAGTAGCCAATGTGAAAGTCAGTCCAGAATCTAAAAGTCCTGGCTTTAAAAGTCCCTGTGCTATTTTCACTCTATTATGCTGCCTCAGTAGGTGATGAGAAAAGAGAAAAGAATGGAGCACATGTCAAATTTGCTCACATATCACCATTTTAGAAAATATGGTTAGAAGAACAAAAGGCAGTCTATTTGTTCCACTTTCTATAGGACTTGTCCTTTTTTAAAGGGAGTTTTCCACATGTACACTTAATATAATAATTTGGGATTAAAATCTATTGTGGCAAAATCATCTCATAGGAGAATTATTTCTTCAGTTGCTAAAATTCTTTGAAAGGGTTAAAAGCAACATATTCATAACATAGAGAAGTATGTATTGACATTTCTAGTCTTGCAGTGAACCTATAAATGGCACAGTGCATAAATTCCTAATTCCATTTTTATAG
>NW_025341744.1:0-4013 GCF_016433145.1 Gracilinanus agilis | reverse complement strand
TCATGTGCTTATTGATACTTTTGATTTCTTTACCTGAGAATTGTCTACTCATGTCTCTTGCCCATTTATCAATTGGGGAATGGCTTGATTTTTTATACAATTGCTTTAACTCCTTGTATATTTGAGTAGTTAGACCCCTGTCAGAGTTTTTTGTTACAAAGATTTTTTCCCAATTTGTTGTTTCCCTTCTGATTTTGACTACATTGTTTTTGTTTGTACAAAAGCTTTTTAGCTTAATATAATCAAAACCATTTAATTTGCATTTTGTAATTTTCTCTAACTCTTGCTTGGTTTTAAAATCTTTCCTTTCCCAGAGATCTGACAGGTATACTATTCTGTGTTCACTTAATTCATTTATAGTTTCCCTCTTTATATTCAAGTCGTTCACCCATTCTGAATTTATCTTGGTGTAGGTTGTGAGATGTTGTTAGAGCAAGGATTTTGTTTGTTCAGTGACTTCAATTGTGTCCAACTCTCATTTGGCACTTTCTTCATGAGAATAATAGAATGGTTTTCCATTTCCTTCTTTAGCTCATTTTACAGATGAGGAAACTGAGGACAATAAAGTACACTGACTTGCCCAGGATCACACAGCTAGGAAGTTTCTGAGACAGAATTCAAACTCAGGAAGATGAATTTTCCTGCTTGCAGGCCTGGTCCTCTATCCACTTCAGAGCCACCTAACTGTCTCTAGGTAAAGGATACCTTCTTCTATGATTGGTATTCTTAATTATTTAACAAAAGGCTACTGTTAGAGTAATTTTTGATTTTAGGTCTTCTTTATCTATTCTGTGCCACTGATCTACCTTTATCTTTTTTAATCAGTAACAAAGAGATTTTTTTTAATTTCATTATTCATTTACTTTTCTTAGCATTTAAAAATGTTTTTGAGTTCCATATTTTCTACCTCCCTCCAAACGCTTGATATGGCGAGCAACATAATGCTGCTCTCATATGTGAATGCATTTCCTTATTAACTATGCTACAAAAAAGAAAAGAAAAATAATGTGAAAAACAAGATGCTTCATTCTACTGCACTCAGAGGTCATCAATTTTCTCTAAATATGCGAAATAGCTTTTTTCATCATAGACACTTAAGAGTTGTCTTTGATCTTTTTCTTGATCACTCACTAAGTCTTTCATCATCGATCATTCTCACGTTAGCGTAATTACTGTGTACATTCTTCTCCTTGTTTTAGAAACAAATAGTTTTGATCATTAATGCTTTATGATATAATTTGAGATCCAGTAATTCTGTCTACTTTATTCTTGCTTTTTTCACTAATTCCCTTGATATTCACTATATTTTATTGTTGTTTTCTACATACATTGTCCAAAATGGTTTAGCAGAACACATTAACATAGTTAATGTGACCCAGCCAGGAACAGTGAGAATTGCTCCAAATATTTAGATCATTTTGGGAGTGCCACAACTTCCCTGTGCGTTCTTTCCATCCCCCATCTCAGTTTAGTTTATTTCAATAAGAAATAATTGTTTTTAAATCAAGCTGTGATTTCCCTGGTGAGAGGGTGCTCTCTTTGCTAAGACAGATCACCACCAGCAGTCTGGAAGACCTGAGTTCAAATTCAGCCTCAAGCACTTACTACTTTTATGACCTGGCACATATTACTTAACCTTTGCCTGAGCTTCCTCAACAGTAAAATAAGGATACTAATAACATTTGCCTCAAGGGCTGTTGTGAGGATCAAATGAGATAATATTTGTTACGTGCTTAGCATGGAAAGACTAGATGTTATTATTCATAATAGATTATTTCAAAAGTCCAAAGAGTCTATAATTTACCTGTAAGACTGAATATTATCCTATGGGGGAAAATGAAACTTCAATACAATAGAGGACTTTCAAGTATTTTTTTTCCTTATAATAAGACCAGAGCTAAGTCAGAACTTTGAAAAACAAATAAGAGTTTAGGGAAACCTAGAAAGAGAGATTTATTTGAGCAGTTGGATAGAGTTGGCATTGTATAGGGGGAGAGAAACAAGTGTCCCTTCAGAAGCTTTCAAAGGAGGGTAGATTAGGGATAGAATGATTTTTGTGAGCATTTGAAGAGGGAAAACAGAAGGAAGGGTAAAAGGAATACATCAATGTGGAAAAGAAGAGGAAGGGGATAAAAAAACATGGTGAAAGGTCTAAGGGCAGTGGGCAGTAGTATTTTTGTCTGAAACATACTAAAGAGAGTTGAAAACACATACACTCTTAAAATGGAAGTAGGACTTTTGGGACAGCCTGTACTTTGAATTCAACAGGGAAACTACTCGGGTTGGGAGTGGGAGGTATAGTTAAGAGGGAAGGTGATATTCTGATCTTGAAGGAGGTGATTAAAAGAAAAAAGAAAAAAAAACAAGAATCTAATTGGGGATATCATAGGTAGCCTCTAGAGAGCTGGGGAATGATGGAATAGACTTACATATAAATGACCGTTATGGAATATAATTGTGTAGTAAGAAAATAATGAAATGAGATGATTTCAAAGAATCCTGGGTAGCAGGAACGGATGCAGAGTGAAGTGAGCAAAATCAGGGCAACAGAATCTAGTAAAGAAAGATAATTCTGTTCTGTTGGGGCAGCTACATGGCTTAGTAGATTTAGAGCCAGTCCTAGAGATGGGTTTCCTAGGTTCAAATATGATCTCAGATACTTCCTAACTGTGTGTGTCCCTGGGTGAGATCTCGACTGCCTGGCCCCCATTGCCTAGCCCTTTCCAGTCTTCTACCTTGGAACCAGTATGCAATATTGATTCTAAGATGGAAAGTAAGGGTTTCTTTTTAAAAAAGAGAACTTTGAAAGAGGTAAGATGGGGCAGGTAGGTGGCTTAGTGAATAGAGAGCCAGGTCTACAGACAGGAAGTCCTAGGTTCAAATTTGGCCTTGTGTACTTGCTAGCTGTGAGACCCTGGGCAAGTGACTTAAACCCAGTTTCCTAGACCTTACCATTTTTCTGTTTTGGACTGATACTTAGTATTGATTCTAAAATGGAAAGTAATGATAGTTTTTAAAAGAAAGGAAAAAAGATATGAAGACCTTTGATCAGTGTGATGACCAGCTTTCTTAGACCTCTAGACCTCTTTCTAAGAAAGAGGTGTGGGACTGCAGAAAGGGGCATACATTTTTGGACATGATCACTATGGCTTAAACATACTTATCTTTTAGAAGGGTTTTTTTTCCTTTTTAATGCAATGAGGGTTCAGCAAAATTGTTGTCAGAAAATGAAATTTATTCATGAATTTATCATATGCACCAAATAAAAGGAAGTTCAGAAGGTAACATCACCCAAGCTGGACAATTTTGAAAGCCATAGGCATAATTTATTATGTACTTTAAAAAGGCAAAAAGTAGGAAAAAAAGACTCGTGGTTTCATATAAAATCATCTTTTTGTGTATGCGGAAATATTCTTTTGGGGTCATGGGCTGTGTCTGTGGTGGAGATCTGACTTCAGGCCATGGGTCAGAAAAAGGCCCTGGGGCTTGGTACCTACCAGGGATCATTAGGGTGTCAGTGTCAGTGAACACATTGACTTCTATCCTGAGATAGAGGGCCTCCTTGTTTCCCTAGAGCCTACATTTTCCAGGCTGATCAATTGTGACTTTTTCTATCTTTCTAACACCCAAGAGATGAGAAAGCAACCCATTTTTATGAAAAAGTTAATGCTTCAGGAGGCAGGTCAGAATGAGAAGGAGTTGTAGATCATAGAACCCACACGATCAGTCTGAGACCAAGAGACTGGCTTCCACTAGTAGGAGGATTTTCCTCACCTGAGAATTCCCTACACCAATGAAATTATGGGTACTATCCTACCCCATTCTTGCAAGGTAGGCACTGAGTTCTGTTGTTTTTAGGTTCTAAAAAGATTGCAAGTATTACTGGTACCTTCTAAATATGGCATCCTGCAGGAAAATCCCCAGTTAATTCCATTTAGGTAATAACCAGAAAAGAAAGTTTGTGGAATGGGATCTTAGAGGTACACTACATAGGAATTGGGGCACTTAGGTGG
>NW_025341743.1:0-1060 GCF_016433145.1 Gracilinanus agilis | reverse complement strand
ACATATATGTGTGTGTGTATGTGTATATATATATGTATATACATATATATATATATAGAGAGAGAGAGATATGAGTGTTGTATATAGACATATATAAGATATATACATATAGATGACTATATACTATATTTGGTTTCATTGGTAATTTAAATTGAAAATCTTATTCTAGGCATTTAAAAACATTATTCTGAGAAGGGATCCATAAATGTATCCATATTGCAGAAAAAATTAAGAATCCCTACTTTAACTCATCCTCATATGAAAGACCTTTTACCATCCTGGTTGTCCTCTTCTAGACACTTTAGTGTGGATGCACTACCAATGTTCCTCCTAAAATGTGTCCCAGAACAGCCTCCAGGCCTTTAAGATTTATGATAATTTATTCTTCATAGTTTCCAAGGACATAAAAAGTGTATATTAACAATGCAAACGGTTTTCACAAGTCTATATAATACAAGTCGTCTTACTGACCCAGGTGAAATGACCGTCCCCTTTATTTTGTGAAAATACTCCCCATTGTCCCTTCCACCCCCCCAAAAAGTCCATGAATACATAGATAGCCCTTGATATTTGGGCTCTGGACAGACTTTTTTTTCCAATGGCATTTTCTCTGCCACAAAGTAGGACAACAGGTAAAATTATCTCTTTGATCCAAATCTCAGGATTTTCCACCAATACTGAACTTAGAAAAGACAAACTGAAATTTTCAAAGGTCAGATTCCTAATAGCAGACAGATTATTCTGCAGGGAAGCTATATCAGCCTTGAGTCATATCAACAATACATACTTATTCTGATAACAGGTACACATTTATATTCAGAGTGTCTCCAACAATGGGAAAGGGATCTTTTTTAGGGTTACCATCTGGTTCAGGTTATCCAAATGGTTCGGGAATCATGGTTCCTCTCTGAGTTTCTGAACAACCTTTACTCTATAATTAAAGGTATTATGAGGTCAAGAGGAATGGCTGGATTGTGGCAGTTAATATAGAAATTATCTCTGATTTGGTTTCCTTATCATTCTGCTGATATTTGAGTATACATATATATATATATATATA
>NW_025341742.1:0-7763 GCF_016433145.1 Gracilinanus agilis | reverse complement strand
AATATAGAGGTGGAGAGAAAGGGAGACAAAGAGGGTGTGAGGCACCAGGAGAGAGAAGGAGACATATGCAGAGAAACAAGAGAAATATAGAGAGAGACATAAGAGGGTCAGAGAAGGAGTGTGGTATAGAAAGAGAGGGAAATGAAGGCAGACAGTCGGAGACAAAAGGAAAAGAGAGATAGATAGAAGAGGAGGGAGAGACTCAGAACAAGTCAGAGAAAGGGAGGCAGAGAGAGTTATTAGAGATTTAGGAAACAAGGCTATATACAGAAAAACGAAGTGAAAGATCTTTTTTAGAAAATTTTTTCCATGGTTACATGATTCATGTTCTTGCTCTCTCTCCTACTATCCCCTAAACTAGAGTAGCCAACACGCATTTCCACTGGTTTTAACATGTGTCATCGATCAAGATCTCTTTCCATATTATTTATAATTGTTCTAGGGTGGTCATTAAGATTCTATATCTTCATCAACCCATGTGTAAAATGCTTGCTTTTCCTTCTGAGTTTGCACTCCTGTAGTTCTTCCTCTGAGTGTGGGTATTGTTCTTTCTCATAAGTCCCTCAGAGTTGTCCTGGGTCATTCCATTACTGCTAGTACAGAAATCTATTACATTTTACTTTACCATAGTGTATCTGTCTCTGTGTACATGTACTCCTGGTTCTGCTCCTTTCACATTGCATTAATTCCTGGAGGTCATTGCAGTTCATATGAAATTCCTTAAATGTATTATTCCTTTGAGTATAATTCCATTTCCAGCTTATACCACAATTTTTCAGCCATTCCCCAACTGCTGGACATATCTCGTTTTCCAGGTTCTTGCCACCACAAATAGCATGTCTATAAATATTTTCGTACAAGTCTGTTTATCTTTGATCTCTTTCGGGTACAAACTCAACAATGATATGGCTATTCTTTTATAACCCTTTGACCATAGTTCCAAATTGCCTTCCAGAATGGTTGGATTAGTTCACAACTCCAACAGCAATGCATTAATGTCCCAATTTTGCCACATCCCCTCCAACATTCATTACTCTCTCCTTCTATCATTTTAGCTAATCTGCTAGTTGTGAAGAGATATCTCAGAGTAGTTTTGATTTGCATTTCTCTAAGTATTAGAGATTTAGAATACTTTCTCATGTGCTTATTAATACTTTTGATTTCATTATCAGAAAATTTCCTATTTATGTCCGTTGCCCATTTATCAATTGGGAATGGCTTGATTTTTCAAATAATTGATTTAACTCCTAGTATACCTGAGTAATCAGACCTTTGTCAGAGTTTTTTGTTATAAAGATTTTCCCCAGTTTGTTGTTTCCCTTCTGATTTTGGTTACGTTGTTTTTGTTCATACAAAACCTTTTTAATGTAATGTAATCAAAATTATTTTTTCTACATTTTGTAATTTTTTTTAACTCTTGCTTGGTTTAAAAATCTTTTCTTTCCCAGAGATCTGAAGTATACTATTCTCTGTTTGCCTAAATTTCTTAGAGTTTCCTTCTTTATATTCGTCATTAACCCACTGTGAATTTATCTTTGTATACCATGTGAGATGTTGATCTAAACCCAACCTTTCCCATATTGTTTTCTGACTTTCCTAGCAGTTTTTCTCAAATAGTGGATTTTTGTCCCAAAAGTTGGGATGTTTAGATTTATCTTAGACTATCTTATTGAGGTCCCTTACCCCAAGTCTATTCCACTGATCCTCCTTTTCTCTCTTAGCCAGTACCATATTGTTTTGATAACCAATGCTTTATATTTTAGTTTAATATCTGTTACCGCTAGGCCACCTTCCTTCACTATTCCTTCACTCACCACCTTCATTATTTCCCTTGATATTCTTAATCTTTAATTCCTCCAAGTGAATTTTGTTATAGTTTTTTCTAATTCATTAAAAAAATTTTGGTAGTTTGATAGGTATGGCACTAAATAAGTAAATTAGTTAGGATAGAATTGTCATTTTTATTATGTTAGCTCATCTTTACCCATGAGCAATCAATGTTTTTCCAATTGTTTAGTTATAGATTTAATTGTTTGGAAAGTGTTTTGTAGTTGTGTTCATATAATTGCTGTGTTTGTTTTGGTAGAGAGATTAATAAGTATTTTAAATTTTCTAGGGTAATTTTAAGTGTTGTTTCTCTTTCAAACTCTTGCTTTGGTGATGTGTTGGAAATATATAGAAATGCTGATGATTTGTGTGGTTTCATTTTCTATCCTACAGCTTTGGTAAAGTTGTTGATTAATTCTACTAGCTTTTTAGTTGATTTTCTGGGATTTTTTAAGTGAACCATCATATAATTTGCAAAGAGTGATAGCTTAGTCTCCTCATTGCCTATTTTAATAACTTCATTTTTTTTCTTCTCTATTTGCTACTGCTAGTGTTTCTAGTACAATGTTAAATAAAAGCAGTGATAATGGACATCCTTGTTTCACTCTTGATCTCATTGGAAAGGCTTCCAATTTATCCCCATTGCATTTGATTCTTGTTGATGGCTTTAGATATATACGGTATATTCTTTTTAGGAAATGTCCTTCTATTCCTATACTTTCTGGTGTTTTCAGTAGGAATGGGTGTTGTATTTTGTCTGAGCCTTTTTCAGCATCTATTGACATAATCCTGAGATTTTTGTTTGTTAGCTTGTTGATAGAGTCAATTATGTGGATGGTTTTCTTAATGTTGATCCATCCTTGCATTACTGGTATAAATCCCACATTATCATGATTGATAACCTTTTTTTATCACTTACTGGGGTCTTTTTTCTAGTATTCTGTTTAAGATTTTTGCATCTATGTTCATTAGGGAGATTGGTCTGTAGCTTTATATCTCTTGTTTTTGATCTACCTGGCTTTGGAATCAATACCATATTTGTGTCATGAAAAGAATTTGGTAGAACTCCTTCTTTGCTTATTATATCAAATAATTTGTATAGTTTTGGGATTAGTTGTTCTTTGAATATCTCATAGAATTTCACTTGTGAATCCATCAGGCTCTGGCAATTTTTTCTTAGGGAGTTCTTTGACGGCTTGTTCAAATCCTTTTTCTGATATTGGATTATTTAAGTATTCTATTTCTTCTTCTATTAATCTTGGGAATTTATATTTTTTAAATATTCATAAATAACACATAGATTGCTATATTTATTGCCATATAATTGAACAGAACACTTTTTAATGATTTAATTTCTCCTTTGATTTTTAGTATTTCTAATTAATTTTCATCTGGGGATTTTTAATTTGTTCATTTTCTAGTTTTTAAGTTGCATATCCAATTCGTTAATCTCTGCCCTCCCTAATTTGTTAATATATGGACTCAGTGATATAAATTTCCCCCTTAGATCTTCTTTGGCTGCATCACATAGGATTTGGTAAGAAGTCTCATCATTGTTATTGTCTTCAATGAAATTATTATTTGTTTCTATGATTTGTTCTTTCACTAACTTATTTTGGAGAATCATATTATATAATTTCCAATTAGTTTTTTTATTTTTTAAATTTTAAACATTTATTAATATTCATTTTTAACATGGTTACATGATTCATGCTCCTACTTCCCCCTTCACCCCCCGCATTCCCCCCATCCATGGCCGACACACATTTCCACTGGTTTTATCATGTGTCCTTGATCAAGACCTATTTCCAAATTGTTGGTAGTTGCATTGGTGTGGTAGTTTTGAGTCCACATCCTCAATCATGTCCACCCCAGCCCATGTGTTCAAGCAGCTGTTTTTCTTATATGTTTCCTCTCCTGCAGTCCTTCCTCTGGATGTGGGTCCAATTGGTTTTTGATTTGTCTCTTTATGTATTCTTCCTAAAACTATTTTTATCGCATTATGATCTAAGAAGTTTGCATTTATTATTCCTGCTTTTTTTACATTTCCCATGTTTATATGCCGTAGAATTTGATCTATTTTTGTGAATGTTCCATGTGCTGCTGAAAAGAAGTATTCCTTTTTGTCCACATTTATTTTTCTCCATATCTCTATTAACTAATTTTTCTAGGATTCCATTCACCTCTCATATCTCTTTCTTATTTGTTTTTGATTTGATTTATCTAGTTCTTATAGGGGAAGGTTGAGGTCCACCACTAGTATAGTGTTATAAAATAAGAGATAGATGGTATCTTTGTACTCCTAATAGTGTTGTGAGGAAGATTAGATTAGGTATTGATTATGTATTGATTAGGATGTACCTAGCAGGAAGGAGCTGGAGCTCGGAATTCCAGGTTGGAATGAAGGAGGAGGAAGTGTGTCTGTGCCCTGAGTGTGGACTCAGTTAGTGGTGGGCAAAACTGTTGGTACGTGTTAGGGGAGATCTTATCACATCATGACAGAGCAACGTTTGTAGAGGAGACATGAAATACGGAGGGAATGACACCATGGCCTGTAGCTTGGGAGGAACTGGACCTGAATTCAGTTCCTGCATACCTCATGTTGAAACAAGCGCGAAACTCTCTTTTTCAAGTTTTAGAGAAGCATGCTAAACGTCCTAATTCTTGGAGTAAATTCGAAAAGATCAGGCAGACAGCAGTAGAGACCCCTGCAATTTTTTTGGACAGAATCATTGAGGCAGCAGAAAAGTATTTGAACATGAATATTCTAGAAAATACCACCGTAGATCATGTTAAAAGTATTTTTGTGAGAAATTCGGTTCCCCAGGTGAAGAAATTTTTTATGGACAATTACCCTGATTGGGAATTGTTGAGCCTAGAAGAATTAAAGCAAAAAGCAACATACATGTTTGCTCAAGAAAAGGACAGGAGTAGTGATGACAAGGATGCAATAATTGAAAATCTTAGGAAGCAATTATGGGAGGCAAATTCTCGAGCTAATGAGAAGGAAATAAATGAAATCAAGGTGGTAGCTGCGTTATGGGCAGCATAAAAGAGAAATAATAATAATAATAATAATTATAGGACCAGTGGAAATTCAAACACTAGGAACCAGAGGCAGCAATCTTGTTATGTTTGTGGACGTATTGGGCACTTTGCAAGGGACTGTAGATACAGGAAGAGGTCATATGGGCAGAGATACAATAATAACAATGGAAATAATCGGTATAATAATAATTATGGTTACAGGGGAAATAACTGGAATAGTGGTTTTAATCATGGAAATGGACAACAAAATGTGTTCCAGTGTCAGAATGCATGTTGTCAAGGTGCACAAGCTCCTAATTTGACAATGATGCAGGAATGTATTCACATGGGAACTCTCCCCAAGTTTAGTCACCTTGTGCAGGGGAATGTTAATAATGGTAACATGAATGGAGGGACAGCTTCATTATGAAGGTGTGCCCGAAATTCAGAAGTGATTGTTCAAGGTATTGGAACTAAAGTAAATGTTGATGAAATTGTATGTGTTAAAGATGATGATAATGTACTTGTGAATAATGGAAATGGTGCACTTGGTGTTAATATTGATTTGATTGGTGATAATAAGAATTTAATTAATAATAGTGATGAGTTCATCAGTGTTAATTTAAATGGAATCAATAATAGTTTAATCAATGTGAATGATAATTTGATGAGAATTAATGATAATTTGAATGATGTAAATGTTAAATTATCTGAATTAACTACTACTAATGGTGTAAATAGTACTTTAACCAATGTTAGTGGTAATTTACCTACTGGTAGTGGTAATTTAACTAGTGTTGGTAATAATTTGGTTAAGATTGATAATGGTTTATATGGTGTTGATAATATTTTGATTAATGTAAATAATTGTGAGAAAAAGAGAAATAGTGTTGTAAATGGTGTTAGAAGTCCTAGTAAGAGTGGAATTGAGGAGAATAATAGAAATTGTGATTTGATTAAGGATAATTTGATTGTAAATAAGAACAATGATACCAGAATAGAGGTGAAAAGGACTAATGGTTTAAAATCCTGGGAAAATTCTGTAATTCTTGAAGATGTTAAGTTGGAAGGACAGGAAATGGCTGAGCTTTGTTCTGATGTTACTGTTTTAGCTCCTATGTTGGAAACTTTCCAACCTCCCAATAGTGCTGAACCATATGTGTCTGTAACTATTGGAGACCAGATTTATAACCTTCTTGTCAATACCGGTGCAAGTTAATCAGTTTTGCAAAGCTTTCCTGCAGATTGTAGAGCTATTGGAACAATGGATGTGGTTGGTGCGATGGGTGTTACTCAGAATATACCTAAATTGCAACCAAAAATGGTGACCTTAGGACCACTTTCGGTGGAACATGCATTTTTGTGAGTTCCAGAATGTCCTATGAATCTGTTGGGAAGAGATCTGTTGTGTAAATTAAGGGCTACAATCCAATGTCCTGAATCTGGTGATATTTAATTGCATCTCCCAGAGGGATCTTTGAAGGCCTTTCCATTGCTTTTCTTAGATTCTAACAGTACAAAGGATGAGTTAGGTACTATCTATCCAATACCTGAGGATATACCTAAGGATTTGTGATCAAAGGCATCAACAGATGTTGGGTTGCTAAAATCAGCATCAGCTATTCGGGTCAGAGTGAGGACAAAGGAAGGACCAGTTCTATGTATGCCTCAGTATCCCTTGACTAAGGAGGCAATAGAGGGTACTCATCCAATTATTGAGTCCCTAATCCAACAAGGGATAATAATATCATGCTTTTCTAAGTATAATACACTGATTTTGCCTATAAAGAAGCCAAAACCAGATGAAAATGGCCGACCTGTTTACTGATTTATTCAAGATCAAAGAGTGGTAAATGATCATGTCATCAAGACACATCCAGTTGTCCCAAGTCCAGCTGCTATAATTTCTTCCATTCCAAGTCAGGCTTGATATTTTACCACAGTAGATTTATGTTCTGTGTTTTTCTCGATACCAATTCATGAGGATTCTCAAAAGATCTTTGCTTTTACGTGGCAAAAATACACATTGGACCTGGACACGTCTCCCACAAGGGTATACCGAGTCACCATCTCAGTTCTCTCAAATTCTAAATTGAGATCTACGAACTATTAAATTTAAAGAGAGTAAATTGGTGCATTTTGTGGATGATATTCTTTTGGCATCCCCAAATGCATAGGTGTGTCTCAGGGACAGCAAGATTCTTGTGATTGAATTATATAAATGAGGACATAAAATTTCAAAAGCGAAATTACAGTTTGTTTTACCCAGGGTACAATATCTTGGATTCGTGTTATCAGAGGGTTCCAGAAGTATTACACAAAAGAGAATAGCTGATATACAGAAAGTGAGTGCACCTAAAACTAAAAAACAACTTAGAGCTATTCTTGGAACTACTGGTTTCTGTAGACAATGGATTCCTGGATAGAGTGGAATAACTAAATGTTTAACAGATCTGACCAGGAATATAGAACCAGAACTTCTAAAACTAAAGCCTCAACATCAATTAGCCTTGGATAAGCTGAAAGAAGCCATTCTATCTGCACCTGCATTAGGAATCTCGGACTATGAGGAACTTTTTCAGCTCTTTGTCAGTGAAACAAAAGGTATAGCTTCTAGTGTGTTGACACAGACTCTTGGACAAAGTTATCATCCAATTGGGTATTACAGCTGTCAGTTAGATGCAATAGTTGTGGGGCAGTACCCAGTCTAAGGGTGGTAGCAGCAGCAGCAGCTGTGTCAGTCCAGAAGTCAGCTGATCTAGTTAGGGATGTCCTTTGAGGGTCTATTGTTCATATCAGATAGAATGTGTAAATAGAATTAGCTCAATCCCATTAATAGTCAAAAATCTACTCAACCCAGGCTGCTAATGATGTCACTCCCACCTCCCTTAGTGGGGAGGGGAGATGAG
>NW_025341741.1:0-1010 GCF_016433145.1 Gracilinanus agilis | reverse complement strand
CATCCTAAAATGAAGAGGTTGGACTTACTGGTCTTTAATATCCCTTACATCTTTAAATTTACAATCCTATCACACCATTTTCTCTGGTGAGACGAGATATATACGTGTGTGTGTGTGTGTGTGTGTGTGTGCAAGTTTGGGGGAAGGTGTGTGAAACAAGGTCACGGCAATCAAAGATTTGACCCAGGGATAGAAGCAACATGGGACAGTTAAAAGAGTGTTTGGAGTCAGAGGACCTGAATTCAAATTCCAGTTCTTCCATTGACCACCTGGGTGTCTTTGAGCAAGTTACTATTTTGTGGGTCTCAGTTTCCCCATCTCTAAAATGAAGATTGGACCAGATGATCTCTTTTTTTTTAACATTTATTAATAATCATTTTTAACATGGTTACATGATTCATGCTCCTATTTTCCCCTTCACCCCCCGCACTCCCCCCACCCATGGCCGACGCACTTTTCCACTGGTTTTGTCATGTGTCCTTGATCAAGACCAATTTCCCAATTGTTGGTGGTTGCATTGGTGTGGTAGTTTCGAGTCCACACCCTCAATCATGTCCGCCCCGACCCATGCGTTCAAGCAGTTGCTTTTCTTATATGTTTCCTCTCCTGCAGTCCTTCCTCTGAATGTGGGTAACATTCTTTACCATAAATCCCTCAGAATTGTCCTGGGTCATTGCATTGCTGCTGGTACAGAAGTCCATTACATTCAATTTTACCACAGTATATCAGTCTCTGTGTACAATGTTCTTTTGGCTCTGCTCCTTTCACTCTGCATCAGTTCCTGGAGGTCTCTCCAGTTCGCCTGGAACTCCTCCAGTTTATTATTCCTTTTAGCACAATAGTATTCCATCACCCGCATATACCACAGTTTGTTCAGCCATTCCCCAATTGAAGGACATACCCTCCTTTTCCAGTTTGTTGCCACCACAAAAAGCGCAGCTATAAATATTTTTGTACATGTCTGTTTATCTATGATCTCTTTGGGGGTACAAACCCAACAATGGTATGGC
>NW_025341740.1:0-1176 GCF_016433145.1 Gracilinanus agilis | reverse complement strand
GAAATATAAGAAAAGACCCCCAAAACCTCATTTTCATAAGAATGTCCTCCTCATTCAAGTATTCAAATGTAAGTACTTTAGTCATTTTAATCATTGAAGTAGCATCTTACATTTGTGTAACATCTTCATGCTTCTGAGAGGACATTTTGTTTCAATGAGCTTATTTAATTCTCTTTGAGAAAATTCCAAGAAGGACAAGGCTTGCATTGTTCCCATCTTATGGATGAGAAAACTGAGTTCGAAGAGGTGAAACTGCTTGCTCAATGTCCAGTGGCTGGGTTCAGGATTTCACTTTAACTTTGTCTACGTAATGTGAAATATACAGATGGAAACAGATGGAAACAGAAAAAAAAACTGTTTTTAATTTATTTAGGAATTGTTTTCTCAAAATGATGCCCAAAATATGTATGTTTAGAAGCATCCAAATTTATTTTTTTACTTTATCTTCCCCTTTTCCTTTTGTCTGTATGAGCACATCGGAAGAACCAGGAGTCCTGAATGTTCCTTCTGGGAACTGCTGTTCACCTGGGCTACCTTCGCTAAGCAGTTTCCATTTTTTCTCTCCTATCAACTAAGGGAACAGACCTGAGTTCAAGTACTGCCTCTTACACTTAATAGCTTTGTAATAATTGAGAAGCCACTGAGTCTCTCTGAGGCCATTTTCATCCTCTAAAATGGAGTAACACAAATTATATAAAATTGTTTTCAAGAAACTGGAATGTAAGCCTTAAAGTACTTAAAGAAATCAAGTATTTAAAAAAGGAAACCTGAAGTCCATCTCCAAAATGGCAGTTAATGCCTCTAAGATTTATTACTTCATGGGGCTGTGATGAGGAATTAATAATAATAGTAGTCGCTATTTCTGTAGCATTTACTATGTGCCAATCACTGTGCTAAGTGCTTTGCAATGATCTCATTTGATCCTCACAGCATCACTGGGAGATAGAGGCTGTCATTAGCCTCATTTTATACAAGAGGAAACTGAGGCAAACAAAGTTAAGTCTTGCTCAGTCACACAGCTACAGTACTCTATTTACATTTTAGAGATGAGGAAACTGGGACAGACAGAGTGAAGGGATTTGCACAGGGACACTCAGCTAGTAGGTGTCTGAGACCAGATTTGAACCCAGATCTTCCTTACTCTAGGTCCAGGGCTTTATCCACTGAATGGAGATG
>NW_025341739.1:0-2336 GCF_016433145.1 Gracilinanus agilis | reverse complement strand
ATTATTAACCCTTTCCTGGTTCACAAAAAGAGGATAAAGGAAAATGGATGATTTTTTTTATTGATACTTTACTGTGTGGAAAATTTTAAATGAAAAACCTTTCAGAATCCCATTTATCTGTAAGTTCATAAGGCTTCTTGAACCTGTCTGTGAAGCCAAGGTCATTGACCCCAGAAAAAGAGCTTGATCGGGATATGGAATTGCTAAACAATCAAACTGGGGTCCTGAGAATATACAAACTTGTTTATAATATGGAAATGATTTCTAAAGATTGATCTTTATGCCAGGATGAGTTTAAAACTTGAGAAGAAAATAAAAGAAACAAGTAGAAGATGCTAAGTGAAAACTCTTAGGTGTGTATGAGCACTCATTAACTTTTGTTGTTTATTGAAACTCCATAAGAGCAGATTAATTGTATTCAGCCCTAAGCTGTGTTTAGTGAAACTTATCATTTGAAGTGAAATCTCTTGGAATTGTGACTAATATAATTTGAATTCTGTATTCAGGTAGAGTTGTCTGATGGATTATTAAGTCCATAAAGTACCATTTAAGAGAAAGCCACAAGTTACTCAGAAGGAATATGATTGTGAACTGTGACAGGTGGAGGTCTTTGAGAAAAACAAAGCTGAAGGTAGGATCCTCTTGATTCAGTTTCCCCATTGTATAACTTCCTTTTGAATAGGAATGTTTCTTATCTGGTTATTCCTGAACCTGGCTGTGAGGTAGAATTATTACTATATGACTGGTTGTTAACTGGGACTCTTATTTGAAATCAAACAGAGTTAAGGATGTTTTGCCCTGGTGATACATGTGCTGAATCATTCTGTGCCTTTAAGCTTAGGCTTGAATGACTAATTTTGATGTCATAATCCTTTTATAGAAAATTTGTATAATCAGAGCAAGTGGTCAATAGAAGATATGAGCACAATGTAAATATGTAAGATATTGTTTTAAATATAAATGTATAGTCATTCCATATCCCAAACAGCTAAATGAATTAACACTTGAACTTACCAATTGCCTATTAATATTTACATGGTCATGTATAAGATTAAGTCTCTGAAATACCATATTTTTTAGAACATAAATAATTCTGAGTAACATTTTTTCCATTTGAATGTGGTTGAGCCTTCTACTACCAGAAACCCATTTGATCTACACTGCTATGTGTATGAAATGGGAATTAATCGTTTAAGTGTATTTACACACCCCATTCCAAGTTTTTTATTTCTGTTGGAGTAAAATGAGCCTCCAGTAAATAAATTCACTTGTGTAAACTTTGAACTCAGAGGTGGAGACACTCTATCTGCAAAAGTATTATTACTTATGTTTTCATATGTAGGATTAGACTTTTAATAGCATCTCATCCTCCTATACTTCCTAGCTATATGACCCAGGGCAAGTCATTTAACCCCAATTGTTCCTCTTCTCCCTTACAATTGATACTAAGAAGGCAAGTTCTTAAAATTAATTAATTAGTTAATTAAAAGACACTTTTAAGGGGCAGCTATGTAGGTCAACAGATTGAGAGGTCCTGGGTTCAAATCTGGTCTCAGATACTTTCTAACTGTATGACTCTGAGCAAGTCATCTAACCCCCATTGCACAGCCCTTACCACTCTTCTACCTTGGAGCTAATACATAGTATTAGCTCTAAGCTAGAAGGTAAGGATTATTTTTAAAATCTGTCATATTGCTCTATCATTTATTTATATCTATATATCTGTTGTTCTATCATCCATCTATTTAACCACCACCAATACACTCAAGTTGCTCATCTTTTTTCCTTCATTCTTACTGCAGAACTGAAGGAAGGTCTTTTTTAGTAGTGCATCATCCTAACATTAAAAAAGCCTATAGGCGGTTCCGGGTTAAGATGGCGGCAGAGTAAGAAGCAGCTCTTAACCTCTCCTGACTGAAACACACAAAACTCCTCAAGGGGACATAAAAACAAGTCCAGACGAATGGAGGAACCTCACAACAGGGCACAGGGTGGAAGGCACATGGAATCGGGCATTTCCATGCTATAAAGGGGTGAAACAGCTCTCACTAAATCGCGGGCTGAGCAACCAACACATCCCCACCCCCTCCACACACACCTCCTATAGCTCCGAAACCAGCTAAAAAGAAATAAAGCAAGTTTGGGGCACCCATCGAGTCATTGCAGCTCCGGGGCCTATTCCTGAGAGCAGCAAGATTTAGGACCCCAAAAAGCTAACTCTGAGCGCGGTCTCAGGAGGCAGAGAGCAGACGCAGGGCGCAGAGCTCAGGCACAGAGCGCAGACGCAGGCGGAGGCGTGGGTGGAGGCAGACACAGCCACAAGCTAAAGCTCTGAA
>NW_025341738.1:0-1483 GCF_016433145.1 Gracilinanus agilis | reverse complement strand
TACTCAATGTAGTAGTGGCCTTTCAATTATATGTCATAGTAAAGACACGAATTATTTTTCATCCATTTAGATTTTCCTATGTAAATTGTTAGGCAATATTTTTTGAGTAATCTTAGAAGGGTCCCTATGATATTGTAGAGTTTGAGGAAGTCAATTTAACATAATCCGAAAATAGGAATAACTTCAGGGACCCAACCAATAGGGAATTCTTTTTTTTAATATGAACTCTGAACAAGATAATTATCGTCTGAGATAGTGAAGAATATTTTTGAGGATCTTCCTATTTTATGTCTAGTTTGATATGAAAAATCACAGGAATTGTTGAATAGTTATTGCTAAAGCTATATTTATCAATGAATCTTGGATATTCTGAGCACTTGCAAATGCAGTACCAAAGAAACTTCCAATTTGAGTAGAAGCTTTAAGTTTGTATTTGGTTTGATAAAGAACATTTTTGTAAACAACAAAAATATAGAGCAAGGTCAATGAGCCAGAAACTCATGTTTTCAAATCCTGCCTCAGATTATTTACTAGCAAATGTGTCCCTGGACAAGTTGCTTAACTATCTTCTAACTCACTTTCCTCCTCTCTGAAATAGGGACAACTAAAGCACCTACCTTCCAAGGTTGCTATGAGCTTGGAAGACATAATACTTTCTAACCTTGCAAACCCCAGAAGGCCATATAAAACTAGCTGCTATCATTCTGTGCTGCATCCACAACATCACCTTGCATATGGAGCCAAGGAACTTTCTTATTTATATTATGAGATCATCAAGAATTCTTGTAAAGATTCTGAGGGACTTATGAGAAAAAACACTACTACATTCAGAGGAAGAACTGTAGGAGTAGAAACACAGAAGATAAACAACTGCTTGATCACATGGATTGATGGGGATATGATTGGCGATGTAGACTCTAAGCGATTACCCTAGTGAAATATCAATAATATGGAAATAGGTCTTGATAAATGACACATGTAAAACCCATTGGAATTGTGCATTGGTTATGGGCAGGGGGAGGAAAGAGGGGTGAGAAAGAACATGAATCTTGTAACCATGGGGAAAATTTTTTTTTAATTAATTAATTAATTAAAATTAAGGGGGAAAAAAGAATTCTTGTAAGCTTTCTCTTTTTTTCCATGACTTAGGGGGAAAAGATTTTTCAAACTCAGTGCTTTAGTCTTGCCATTTCTTAGATCTAGTGTGAGTCTTCAAAATTTGTATTTTTTTCTTCAGAATCTAATTTAATAAGATGTGCTCTGCTACTTGTCTCCACACTAGCTGACTCTTCCATGAGTTGGGAAAAGCCCTAACTGACCCTGTAGACATGTAAGCAAAAAAAAAATAGAACTTCTGAATTTAAGCAGCCACATCCTGAATCTTTTGGATTTTCATATACTTGCCCCTGCCTTAGACACAAAGCATCTTAAATTATACCTTTTCTTAGAAAATCTAAGGCCAGACAGCAATTAGTGAACTGTT
>NW_025341737.1:0-1516 GCF_016433145.1 Gracilinanus agilis | reverse complement strand
TGTTCTCTATCTCAGAGTGGTAAAGGTCTGAAGTTTTGCTCCATCTAGGCTGCCATCTTCTGAGCGTTTTTTGCTGTGTTTCTCTGGCTTTCTCCTCTAGCCACCTCCTTGGTGCCTGTGTTCAATTCCCCAGGCCTGTGCACCCACCCACCCTGAGATTTCAGGGGCCACTGGAGACTCCACACAGCACATGCGGGAGGCGTCCTGGGATTCCCCTTCTGTATCCTAAGACAGTTCAAGAATTCAAGCCTTTTTCTTGGCATACCTCTTGAGCTGTCCAGCAATAAGTAGGATCCCCCTGCTCTGTGCTGTTGTTAGATTTGGTCTTCTTTCTTCTCGAAGCACTTTGTTTTCTATCTCGGTGTGGAAAGGGTATGGAGGTTTTAAGATTTGTTCTGTCTAAGCCACCATCTTCCCAGAATCTCTCTTACACTCAAAAGAAAATATTTGGAATGACAATTGCAATGAATATTCCATAGAACTTTAGAATCTTTCACAAGTTGGACTAGTGTAGTTTTGAGGAAATCTAGCACTCACTTTATCCATAGAATAAAACATAAACTGTAAATCCCGGTGCAAAGTATTTAATTTGAAAAAATAATAAAGTAAAAAATACAAAAATTATTAATATAGTAGACTGGCTCCCTACACTAATAAGGGTCAGTGGTAATACTAACTCCCAAGAGGTGTTGGTCTACATAACTTTATTGATGGTTATATTCAAGCTCTAAGGTCAAGAAGATTTTAATGCCATTTGCCTTGAATCTTGGCTTAGAAAATCATTTTCATTAAGTTTTCATGCATGTAATCATTCAATAGAGTATTGTACTGTTGTACTGCCCATTTATCACTCTCACACAGATATTTGTTGAGGACTTTGTCCTTTGTCACTTCTGTTTGGTTCATATCCATTGAGGAGTAGCAGTCTTCCCCTTATTTCTACCTTCTAAGTTTCTACTCATAGCTTCTTCATAATATTGATTATTTTTATCCAATGTAATTCCATTTTTCTTCTAGTATTACTGATACTGTCACTATTATTATTTCTCCTCTCATTTCTGAGAAGAATCACAAATAAGAGCTTTACTCTGCCTTGAAGTTGGATAACATACTCTCCATACTTCCCTTTAAAACTTGCTGCTGATTCACACACAAAGGACTCCAGACAGCCATAAAACTTCTCAATAAAAAAGTCAATAGGAGGGGGGGCAGCTGGGTAGCTCAGTGGAGTGAGAGTCAGGCCTAGAGACAGGAGGTCTTGGGTTCAAATCTGGCCTCAGACACTTCCCAGCTGTGTGACCCTGGGCAGGTCACTTGACCCCCATTGCCCACCCTTACCAATCTTTCACCTATGAGACAATACACCGAAGTACAAGGGTTTAAAAAAAAAGTCAATAGGAGGGGACAGCTGGATAGCTCAGTGGAGTGAGAGTCAGGCCTAGAGACAGGAGGTCCTAGGTTCAAACCCGGCCTCAGCCACTTCCCAGCTGTGTGACCCTGGGCAAGTCACTTGACC
>NW_025341736.1:0-1323 GCF_016433145.1 Gracilinanus agilis | reverse complement strand
GGGAGGGAATAAATTTGAAACACAAGTTGTATAAAACAAATGTAAAAGAGTTTTAACATGTTATTAGAAAAAATAAAATATAAAAAAGTTAAATGTGGCTCATTATGTCACAAGAAATAATGAGGAGATTAAGTTTTAAAAACCTTGGAAAGAGCTACATGATAGTTAATAATGAAATCAATACAATCAAGGCATTATATACATCTACAAATTTAATATTTGAATAATAACTTGTGAATGCTCACTCCAAGAGAATGAACTGAGAAGTGGAAACACAAAAGACATGATCTATACATATGTATCTGTTTTATGGATGAAGCCTTCTATGTTATGTGGGGGGAAGGGGCTGAGATATTTGAAAATAAATTCTATTAATAAAAACATTTAGAAAAAACATGGACCTCCCTCTTTCCCTATCCCCAAAGGTCAATTTCACCATATTTTCTTTTTCTCTTGGTATCAGCAATGTACTCCTGCACAAGACTCAAGTTCATAACCTTGACTGTCATCCTTGACTGGCTCTTATCCTTTAACCTCTCTATATCTAACGAGAGACCAAGTCTTATCACTTTTATCTTCACTTAATTTCAGATCTATTTATCCAGCCTGAACCTTTGTCCTGACATTGCATCTCCATTGGACAGAAGACATTGTAGACTGAATGTTTCATAAACATCATAAACATCTTCAAGTCAATAGATCCCAAACTGACCTCATTACTCCCAACCTCTAAATTCTTCCTTAGTCCAATCTTTCCCTCTTCCTAATTTACCTATTGCAATTGATGGCACTACCATCCTCCTAGGCACATTGGCTTTAAATGTAGGGGTCATTTTGGATTCCTCCCTCTCATTCTTCCCACTTCTATATCTGGTCTGTTGTCCCTCTGTATACTTTTCTCTGACTCTACCAACACTCTATCATAGATACTCTTCACATCTATACTATTTCGATAGCCTTATGGTTGGTCTTCTTGCCTCAGAACTCTTCCCCTCTCAACTCCATCCTCCAATCACCTGCCAAAGTAATCTTCCTAAATATACATCTTACCATGCCAGTCTCTAATAAACCCTTATTGCTCTCTATTACTTCCAAGATCAAACAAAATTCTTTGATCTTAAAGCACTTTACAACTTAACCCTTTCCTACAGTTCTTGTCTTCTTACACTTTGTTGAACTCTATATCCTCTACACTGAATAACAAACAGCTTCTTTCTGTCCCTAACAAAGTCTAATCCCTTGACCATCTCCTAGCATTGTGGCTTTTCCCCCTGGTTGGTTGCCCTCCATGGAATGATCTCTCAATTGGTCTCTACCTTTACA
>NW_025341735.1:0-2596 GCF_016433145.1 Gracilinanus agilis | reverse complement strand
CTCATTGTAGCTCAGAATGCTAAAGTTCAAGAGATCTACCAGCCCCTGCCTCCTTCGTGACAGGGATTACAGTTGGGCAAGACTATTTCCAATTGTTCCTGTTATGGTTGCCCCAGTAGTCCAAGTTGAGGAAGGCAACTGTGGAATAATTTTTTCAGGTCAAACCACATCACAGGAACCCAAATATATGTTTCGTGGCCATTTTTTTTCCATAACAAGAGAGTATATGCAGGGAGTTCAGAGTCTAATAGGAAAACAGAAATACTTAATCATGCAAATGTATACACTGGGGGAAAAGGGGAAAAATCACAAGATAGATGAGTCAAAAAAGAATGATTGTGATCTGGCCTCAGACACTCCCTAGCTGTGTGACACTGGGCAAGTCACTTAATTCCAGTTTCCTAGCCCTTACTGCTCTTCTGCTTGAAATCTATACTTGGTATCAATTCTAAAACAGAAGATAAGGGTTAAAAAAAGGGAGAGAGAATGATTGTGCAAGCAATAGGTTGAACTCCATTAATGACAGGTTAGTAATAAGTTATTTTAAAAAATAATTGTTCTCAAGAATTCATTCAATTCTACTTTAAACAAAATTTAAAAGCTTGATTTTTGTCAATATAGCCTCAGGATTTGTCTTTGCATTACAAAAATAATGGTTGTTTTGGTCAATACCATTCATTTCAACAAAAACACAAACCTTTCTAAAAGAAATAGCCCAACTGAAAATTTGGCCTTGTAAGATCAGTAAAAAAACACAAATGTTTCTTGGATTTATTTTCATTTTTCAATTAATAAAGTTGGCTTAACCCAGAAAAAGCTATGGATTTTAGAGAGTCTGTGGTGGGGAATTTGGAGGTGATAATTAATAGCAGGCAACTCTCAAAGATTTTTGAACATATGCCAATCAGCATTTGGAGTGCCCTTACAGGGAGTTCCTCATGCAGATTAGGATTAATGATACACAGAAACATGCATGTGTAAATATGTGTTTGTATGTATTTTTAAGAATACTAATATGGTCCTATGCTATATCTGAACCTGCAGTCTAGTTTGATTCAAGCCCTCCACTTGCATCAAAATGCTTTTGTCCTTTGCTCTTTATTTAGTATATATGGTCTCCAAGAAATGTCACAGCAGAAAAAATATTTCTTCACTCTGAAGTTAGTCAGGTGGATGATTTCCAAATTCAACTTTGCTGGTCTCTGGATGATAGACATGCATTAGTCATCTTCTTAAGGGTGGTTAATTGGTACAGTAGATAGAGTGCTAGACTTGAAGTCAGGAAGATTCAATATCCTGAGTTCAAATCCAGCCTCAAACTCTCACTGTATGACTTTGGGCAAATCACGTAACCCTGTATGCCTCAGTTTCTTTATCCATAAAATAGGCTGGATAAGGAAATGGCAAAGCACTCTAGTATCTTTGTCAAGAAGATCTCAAATGGGGTCACAAAGAGTTGGATGTGACTAAGACAGTTGAACTACAACAACAACAAGGCACATTATTAAAGTCTTTCCAAAATGTCAAGAGCTTATATTTCCTGAACAGAATGAAAGATCATTTAGGGCAGGGATTGTATCACTTTTGTATGTACATCCTCAGTATCTACCATAACTTCTGGCATGTAGTATGTGCTTCATAAATGCATATTAACTATTTGGTAGAACGTGTTAGACTTTATATTCCTTTGGCATGCCAAGAGTCCCTTCTATACCAAAGGATGCATTGGGGGAATCAATGATCACTCATCCAATAGATGTGTACTAAATGATGACCTTTTGGCAGGCTCTGTGGAAAGTAGTGAGACGCAGCACATTCCAAAGTGAAACCTTGAGCTCAAGTTTATATTCAAACAGGGAGACATAAAAAACAATCAAATACCTAAGTATGTGTGTGTATATATTTTTATACACAAAAAAATTTTGGTGAGTGACCATAGTGGGTAGAGCATTGAGGAAAGACTTCTTTTTAAAAAGAGGCTGTTGAATTTTGAAGGAAATAAGGGATTCTTCAGAGGTAGAAGGGAAATGGAACAAAGGCAAGGAGATGGGAGATGTAACATCTGAAAAGTATGCAGTACGTCACCCACTTTCACAGGGAATGTATTCCAAGACTTATCAAAGATGGATGACCCCATGGATACAAGTGAATACCTACTGACCCCAATATATCCATTTATATATGTGCTCTCTCTCTTTCTGCTCCTGCCCCTTGGCCTCCCTCTTCTCCACAAAAAGATTCCTAAAAAAATGAAATCAGAAGCAGAAGGGGTAGAGTGGGGCATAAACTGCTGCCACAAGTGAACTTCCAGCAGGGTGTACTTCCTGCACTTCCTAGAGAGACTTTCAGAGCTTTAGGCTGAGCACAGATAACTGAATCAGGGAGATTTGAAACCTTCGATGAAGGGTCCCTACAGTATTATGTTATAAGCCTAGAGAAAAAGAGGAACAGAGAGAGAGAGAGAGAGAGAGAGACAGAGAGAGAGACAGAGAGAGACAGAGAGAGAGAGAGACAGAGAAAGAGAGAGACAGAGAGAAAGAGAGAGAGACAGAGAGAGAGAGAGAGGGAGAGAGAGAGAGAGAGAGAGAGAGAGAGA
>NW_025341734.1:0-1395 GCF_016433145.1 Gracilinanus agilis | reverse complement strand
TGGTAGGACTCCTTCTTTGCTTATCATATCAAATAATTTGCATAGTATTGGGATTAGTTGCTCTTTGAATGTGTGATAGAATTCACTTGTGAATCCATCAGGTCCTGGTGATTTTTTCTTAGGGAGTTCTTTGATGGCTTGTTCAATTTCTATTTCTGACATGGGATTATTTAGGTATTCTATTTCTTCTGCTGTTAATCTAGGCAATTTATATTTTTGTAAATATTCATCCATCTCAGCACTCTTTTGCCATGTGAGGTTTCTTGCCCTCTCTGCTTTTTGTGTCAAGTGGCTCAGGCTGGGCTCATTCCCTTTCCCATTTTGCAACTTTATCACCTCTGGTGAAGTCATAGTATGTTGAGCTTGTCCAAATTCTGCTGGTTCTCACTGATGCTGAGCTGCTTTGGGCTATACTCTCTTTCTTCCCCCCACTGAGACAGGTTTCTCCTGATTTCTCTTGTTTTGAGGCGATTTATTTTCTTTTGTGTGTGTGTGTGTGTGTGTGTGTGTGTGTGTGTGTGTAGGGATCAGGGAGTGTGGAGTATCCTTTCTCCATTATCTTAGCTCTCAGCATTAGGAAAACTTCTAATAGTGATCAAACTCTTTGAAAGTATCACACCATGCATGGTGATTTGTAATAACCACCCATGGATTATACATTTGGTGTAGTTTTGTTTCCCCAAAGGAACTTTAGGCTGTAATGATCTGGAAAAAGTATCATAAAGGTTTGCCATGTGTCACATAGCAGTCAAAATTGCAACATTGGGTACATATTGTTTAATACATTGAGAGGTAAAGACACTGTCCTTGCTAGGATATTCCTTAGTGCTGTCATAAGGAGGAGGCACATTGCTTACTCAGTTCATCATGGGAGGCTGATGAAATATCTAAATAGACCTCTAAGCTGTTAGATTAAAAAATCATTTGATGTTCCTTTTTGTTCTAAACTTCATAATCATTCATAGAACATACATGAATATGACAAAAATGTTCACATGTTAAAGCATAAATTCCAATCTTTAATTTGAAACAGTTTATATTAACTGTGACAAGATGGCAACACTAACTTCAAATTGGCTTCCTATTCCCCCCTTGGAATGTTGTTTCTTCTGGTTATTTTTCTGTGTAGTGTTGTTGTTGTTCCTTAGGACTTGTTAGCCAGTGTCTCTACCGTTCTTTTCCTTTTCTTTGTCATTTTTACATTTGTCTTTTCTTGAGGTACACTGATATTTTATTACATTCACTTATTCCCTTATTCAGATGTGTTTAAACATTGCCTCATTCTTACACATCACACCCCAGGCATTTGGCTGAGACCTAGGACTCTAAAAGTAATGACAGTCTCTGCTTTTAAGGAGCTCACATTCTCATGGGGGAGACAGCATACAAGTATTG
>NW_025341733.1:0-1829 GCF_016433145.1 Gracilinanus agilis | reverse complement strand
AGGGCTCAGAAGCCATTGAACCAGCGATAATCAGGAAAAAAAAAAAAAGAGAAATTAGAGATAAGGTTTGGCTACCAGATAGAATTCAAAGGCACACAATTCAAAATCAGCTTTTGGGAAGGAATAGAATGTGAGAATGCTGATAAAGATCATGTCTTTGAGACTTCAATGAGGTTGTAATATGAAGTCAGATACAAAAGCGAAAATTTAAAATCAAGTTAAAATCGAAAGTACAGATCAGAAGCCCCAAAGCAGGTATCTAAGACATTTAAAGGGAATTTTCATAGGATCATAGATTGAGAAATAGCGATGACATCCACGTCCATCAGATCTTAGATTTCCCTTTTACAGATGACAAAACTGAGGGTTGGAGCAGTAAAGTTACTTACCAAGGATATCATACTTATTAAATATCTAAAATGAAATGTAAAGCTATCTTCTTGATACCAGAATCCAGTACCCTTTATGGGAAGGACAGATAGTGAGTGATGCTAAAGAATAGGCACCTCAGGCAGAGGAAGAATCTATCACCTTGTCTTTATTAAGGACTTAATATATGACAATTTCAGAGAGGTAGAAAGTTTATTTCATAGGTGTAATTTAGGTATGTCTATCTAATGCTTAGATGGACATGGATAGCACTTCCTGACTTCATGAAAAAAAGACTAGAACCTTCAGAACTCCAGAGTTTTGTCTTTCTACCTATCCTGGTTTTCACAGTAATGTTTCCTTGATCAGAGGATCTGAATTAGAATTCTGCCTCTGAAAATGTGAAGCTTTCGGTAAATAATTTTTAACTATTTGGGTCTCAGTTTCTTTATCAGTGAAATGAAGGATTGAAATGATTTCTAAAGTGCCTTCCAGCTATCAGTCAATTATTTTATAATGCTATATTCTAATATTTTGTTTTTTAAAAAAGTAATCAAATTAAAAAAAAAAAAAAAGAAACAAACATTCTCCTAGAATAGTGATGGGCAAACTTTTTAAAGAGGGGGGCAAAGGAAAGGAAAGGCTCATCTCTCAGTTTGTTTCTAAGGTAACTCTTTTGAAGTTTCATTGTATTGTATCCTACTCATTGTATTTGTCAGATTAGGAATAATGTCGCACGGTGGGATAGGACATTTCAGAGGGTCACATCTGGCCCGCTGTTCTTCATTTGCCCATCACTATCCTAGAAGATATAACATATAAATACAATGTACTATCTCCTACCTCACAAAAGAATGTGCATCATCTGAGGGGAAGCCCTGTTTTGTGTTTCTTTGTTTTCATATACTCTATGCCCCACAGTACATTTTTTAAACCTTTATCTCCTGTCTTAGGATCAATACTGTGTAATGTATCTGTATTTTGTAGATACTTATTGAATTAATTGGATTGAATAACTACATTAATTCATTATGGAAATTATAAATCTCTACAATATGTTATTATATTATGGAATATAATATTTATTGCATATTCCCTTCATACAAATATAAGATTTTTTTAAAAGTCCTTGCCTTTAATATAAATGAGAGAGGACAACACAGAAAAGGGAGCTAAAAAGGGGGAAATGGTACCTGGCAAAATGGGCATGATGACATCCCAATGAGTCCAAAAACAATGTAGCTAATGGGAAATAAGAAGACTGTTTTGAGCTTTTTTCTTAAGTAGACGCTGTGGAGTCCATGGCCTTGCCATTCAATGAAACTGTGAAACTGCCCAATCAGAGGTTCAGAATATATGATGAGATGTGAGCACCCGGAAGGTTAAATCATGCAAGATAATGAGATATCCCAGTAATGAGTATTGTTATATTTGTATGAAACAGTGTTTTGAGAAGCTGA
>NW_025341732.1:0-4579 GCF_016433145.1 Gracilinanus agilis | reverse complement strand
GAGAGAGAGAGAGAGAGAGAGAGAGAGAGAGAGAGAGAGAGAGAGAAGGACAGGAAAGATGGTGGCCAGCATGCCTGAGAAGGAATCATGGCACCATGACTGAGGGCTATGATCTTCATTTATTATGACAAAGAGAAAGACTTTTATAGAGAGTACAATATGAAGCAATACAGCATTCTTGGGGGAGTGTTACTTTCCCACAGGATGTTTATGAAAATGACTTTACACGTAAACATTATTGGGGTTGTTATTACAGACGTAAGCAAGTTGAGGAAGAGCGATAGCCAATATGTTCTTAGGAAAAGGAAGGTTTGGTACTTTCAGTCATGATGTTACAAGGACTTCTTTGCTTTTCAGTGTGAGGGGGGACTCAGGGTTAATAATGACCTTTGGCCAACAGCCTTTGTGTGAGAAATTGGGACTTTGCCAGCAATCTCAGGCAAGCATGGCCACTTTCCTCAATGGGCTTGATCTGTCCAGAGCTCCTCCTATAATTTGCCATTTCCTTTTCCAGTGTATAAAGGCAAAAGAGATAAGTGTCTTGCCCAGGGTCACATGGCTAGAACATGTGTGAAACCAGATTTGAACTCACATCTTCTTCACTCAAAGTCTAGCATCCTAACCATTAAGTCACCTAGAAGAATTCAGAGGAGGAAAATGGAATTAGTACAGATTGGGCTTATAAGGAAAGGCTTCATGAAGGAGATGAGACCTCGAAAATAAATAGTATTTGGATGAAAGGAAAGGGGATGAGTATTCCAGTCAGGAAATGGGTTAAAAAGTACCAGGTATGATTCAGAAGCAGTAAATAAGCTCATCTGACTATGGAACACATCAAGAGTAGAGCACCTGTCTACAGTGGCCTAAGATTTTGTTCCTAAACAACCCATTGGGGTAAGGAGTATAAGCATTATGGCATCCATTTAGATTAGAGAGGAGAGTCATGGGTAGATTTGTGAAAAAAAAAACAGACTGTAACAATAGCCATTAACAAGAAGCAATCAAATTCTGGGATAAAACACCAGCCAAGGCCTACGTCCTATAGCCCTAGTGGTACAAAATTAGTCTGGAAAGACAGATGAGGGACCTTGGAAACCAGTTTAAGGAATGTAAAATTGATCCCATTGGTGGCAGAAGGGATGGGGGGTAGGAATAAGTATCATAAGCATATAAATGCCTGCTTTATGACAGGCACTGTGCTGCTAAGCATTTTATACAAATATTGTCTCATCTGATCCTCACAACCAACCCTGCAAGTGAAGCGCCATAACTGTCACCATTTTACAGATGAGGAAACAGAGGCAAACAGAGATAAATGACTTGTCCCGAGTCACAAAGCTAGTAAATGTCTAAGGTCAGATTTTAACTCGGGTCTTCCTAACTCTAGGCCTGGCATTCTATCACTGCACCACCTCGTTTTTCCCAAAGGGGAACTATTGATGGTTTTTGAATGGAGAAATGACATAAAAAAGGATGTTTCTATTCTTTAGAAATAAAATAAACCACTTCAGAATTCTTGGGTTCTCTCTGACGATTGAAGGCCTTGATTCCTGGGAGGGGAAGTTGTCCCCCACAGATGAGGGACGAGCTGAGACCTTCCTCTCCATAAAGGAGGAACACAGGGCTGAACCTGCCCAGAGGTCTTTGGTTTAGGTCCTGGCTACCTCTGGCTGACCTGGAAGAGGCTGGGGCAGCTATACCTCCCTCAAGAGGGGAAGGGCATTCCAGAGAGCATAAATCTTCCCCAGGGTGTGTCTGACTGGCTGTGGGCTGACTAGCTCCACTCAAATCCCTCCAAGTGGGGCTTATGATGAGGTGGCAGGGTGGAGAAGGGAAGCAAGGGGGAAGATTGCTCAATCCCCCACCCCCATCAGAGCCTTGCACCTGCCAAAGCCGACTGTCTCCACCACTCCACCAAATGCTGGAGGATTCTGATCAAACTATGCAGAAACAGCACAATGATGGCCAAAATTGGATGGAGGGGGGGTGCGGTGAGGGAAGAAAGAAAGCTTGTGGAGTCAGGGAGTGGTGAAGAGGGAATAGATTGCTTCTGAAAAACTGCCTTTTCAATGTCTTGCTTTTTCAAAGAGCTGAATCTTCCGGTGAAAGGGGAAAAGAGGCTCCTCGGTGGCACTGTGGATAGAGTGCCAGGCTTGAAGTTGAAAGGACCTGAGTTCAAATCTGACCTCTGACACTTCCAGCTGCATGAATCTGGGTGAGTCACTTAATCCCAGTTGCTCAGCCTTTGCCACTCTTCTATCTTAGCACTGATACTAAGGCAGATGGTAAGGGTTTAAAAAAAAAAGTGAAAGGAAAGAAAAATCAGTCAACTCTCAAATATCTGTAGAAATATTGAGCCATTGTGCACATTGTCCAAGGTCCTTTGTTACAACTGAATAGAACCAATATTTATTGAGCAAAAACAAGGTACCATGCTGGATACTTCAGGAAGGATTCAAAGACAAACAAGACATTATTCCTGTTCTCAAGGAGCTTCTAATCTACTAGGAGATTATAACATCTACGCAGCAAATATCAATATTATAGAAATAGGTCTTGATCAATGACACACATAAAAGCCAATGGAGTTGCATGTTGGCTGTGGGAGGGGGTGGGAGAAGGGGAGAGAAAGAACGAGAATCATGTAACCATGGAAAATTTTTCTTAATCAATAAAATTAAATTAAAAAAAAGAACATCTACTCAGATGGACACAAGATGAAATGATACAAATTGGTTTGAGAATTCCCTGGAAGGATGAACCCTTTTAGATGGAGAAATCAAGGAAGACCACACAGAGAAGGTGATTTCTGAAATAAGACTTGAAGAATAGCAAGCACATGAATCATGGGATTGAGAGTTCGAAAGGAATCCCTGAGAGATCTAGATGGATTGACCTTTTAATTTCACAAATGAGATCATTGGAACTCAAGTCAAAGAAATTGTAGTGCTGTGATTCAAACACAAGACTGTTCTGGGTCTAAATGCAGCACTCCTTGCTGTACAACCCGCTAGAAGCAGAGGAGGGCAATGTGGGAAAAAAGACATGGAAGAAAGAAATTGGGGCAAGGAAAAGAGATAGATATGCACATATATACGAAGAGATAAAGGGGGGGGGGAAATAGGAGAGAGGAGAGAGGAAAGGAGAGGAAAAGGGGGAGAGAGACAGAAGGAAAAAAGGAGAGGCAAATTTACATATAATATATCATATACCCATATATATAAATGCATATCTATATACATATAGATAACCCATTGGATTAAAAGATCACATCTGCCCAAGTCTCCTGTCAAAATACAAATGAGTTGATAAGAAAAATCTGGAAGTGGAACATGTACATGATTCGGGAATGGTTGAACAAATTGTGCTCTGTAAATGTAATGGAACATTCCTGAGCCATAAGGAATGATGAATATGAAGAATGCACAGAGACCCACGGGAGACCTTGAAGGAAGCCATGCGGAGTGAAGGAAGAACTGAAAGCCAACATATACAATGACTACTATGATGTAAACTAAGTCAACCCAAGACTGCCCCAATAGAATGATCAATGACAGCCCTGGACTATGCACCTTAAAGAGTTTCTCCTTTCTGTTTACAATTAAAGAACTAATCTAACTTTTTTCAGGGAACGTCCTCTGGAAAGGATTTTTTTTATTGGAGGTACCTGATATATCCCACTTGTATTAATAAATTTTTTAAATAGCCAATACAAAATGAACCAATGTGTATATGAGCAAGTGAGACAAGGGGACTCTCCTTCTCTCTTAGGTATGTAATATGTGCATGAATTCAAATAGCCAACTGCAGAAAAACAAAATCATGAGGGAATGAAGGGGCAGTCTGGGAATGAAGGGAGTGAAAGGAGCAGGCTCAGAAGGGGAAAGGAGAGCAAGCAGAGTGAGATCTAGAACATAGGGATGCATCCATTGATGAGTCAAAGGAGACTTTGGTTTGAATCTTGTCTCAAGGTATTATTAGCTATAGGACCCTGAGCAATTGATTTAATCTCTTACTTCCTCAGTTATCCTTCTTAAAACAAAAAGAAAACCCTTACCTTCCATCTTAGAATCAATACTAAGTATTAGGTTCCAAGGATGAAGAGGCATAAGGTCTAGGGAATGGAGGGACTTTCCCTGGGTCACATGAATAGGAAGTTTTTGAGGCCAGATAGAAACTCAGGACTTCCCATCACCAGGCCTGGCCATCTACCTGCTCCTTAGTTTCCTTTTCTAAAAGTGGAGATAATAATAATAGCTGTAATTGTTGTTCAGTTGTGTCAGTCTTTTCATGACTCTGTGGATCATATTGTCTATTGGGTTTTCTTGGCAAAGATACTGGAGTGATTTGCCATTTCCTTGTCCAGTGGATTAAGGCAAATAGAGATTAAGTGATTTGCCCAGGATCATACAGTTAGTAAGTGTCTGAGTCTGGATTTGAATTTAGGTCTTCTTGATTCTAGGGCCAGGAGTCTATCCACTGTACTACTTACCTGCCTCCTCAGGGAAGGAAGAAGAAAAGGAAGAGGAAGAAGAGAAGGTGGAGGAAGAAGAGAAGGCGGAGGAGGAGGAGGAGGAGG
>NW_025341731.1:0-1883 GCF_016433145.1 Gracilinanus agilis | reverse complement strand
TCAGCTACCATCTTTTGATTTTCCTTTTCAGTTTAGTCTATCATGCTGTTCGTGGCTTCCAGTAGTTAAATTCTGGTCTCCAATTTGCTTATTACTTCATTTGATTTCTGTGCCTCTTTTTCCATATGGACAATTTTGTCTTTAAAGCTGTTATTTTCTTTTTGAATTACTTTCATTTTTTTTTCCCACTTTTAATTCCATTCTACCTCTATATTTCTTACTTGGTTTTTGAACCTCTTTTTGAGTTCTTCAAGAGATTGTCACTAATTACTATTTTGTTTTTGGAATGTTTGGATATGTGTGTTTAATTTTTTTTAATTTTAAACCCTTAACTTCTGTGTATTGACTTATAGGTGGAAGATTGGTAAGGGTAGGCAATGGGGGTCAAGTGACTTGCCCAGGGTCACACAGCTGGGTAGTGTCTGAGGCCTGATTTGAACCTAGGACCTCCTGTCTCTAGGCCTGGCTCTCAATCCACTGAGCTACCCAGCTGCCCCCTTGTTTGTTTATTTTTTACTCTTTGCTGTTGCTTCTGTATTTTGCTCTTTTTCTCCATAGAAATTATCTAGGACAAAAAGCTTTTTCATCTGTTGTTTATTTCTTTTGATACTTGTGTACTAAAGTTCCTGCATGTTGGTGGACGTTGCTTTCTTAGATTCCGTCTTGCAGGGCTTTGCCTTGGTAGTGTCTTCTTGACAGTTCTTTGTGTAGTGTACTTTAAAGCATTTTGTCCTGAAGCTACCAATCTCAGCACCCTGCTACACAGGCTCCACACTCTTCAGCCTCATGTCCCAAATCTCACTGGCAAGATCTTGCACTTCCCTCAGAGATAATTCTGTGGTCAGTTAGCTCCAGAGAATTTAGAACTTGTGTGCCCTTGCTCTGACTCTGTTATGGTAGGTGCTGGGGGGGAGGGGTGACCAGCTTTCACATTGATAAGTGTAGTCTTATATTGTGGAAATCCCCAAACACTGCTTATATTTTTGGCTGCTTCCCTTGGGAGACCCCTTTTACTCCTCTGATTTTGATTTCTTTCCTTTAGAGATGCCTTGTACTGATGAGTTAGAAGAAGATTCAGGAAGTTCCTGCTACTCTGTGGCCCTCTTACCTCTGCCCCTCAAGGTGACAAATTCTACATAGGAAAAACATACTAAATTTCATGAATAGTTTTATATCTTCAAACTTCAGAATTCTATAAAATATGAGATATTCCATATGTTTAAAATGAAAGAATATTGTAATATCTATTTCATTTCTTTCAGTTCTTCATACATTGAAAATGGACATTTTACTTTTTCAGGTAGAGAATATTTCCAATATGTCCACTGATCTTTGTATTAGTAATAATAATAGTAATAGCTAGAATTTATGTTGTGATTACCATGTGCCTGGCATTATGCTATGCTCTTTATATTTAAAAAAAATCTCATTTAATACTTACAACAATTTTTGGAGGTAAGGTACTAATACTGTCTCCATTTTACAGATGAGGAAACTGAAACAAACTGAGGTACAGCTCAAGGCCACATAGCTAGCAAATATCTGAAGCCATTTTCAATTCAGTTCATTTTGATTCTAGGCTCAGCATTTTATCCACATATTTGGCTCTGTTCAGCTTGTCTTCCTTAGACAAATCTCTTAACTCTCTGTGCCTCAGCTATCCTTGTAGTACCTTTAAGATTTGTTCTTTTACTTCTTTTTTAAACCCTTACCTTCTGTCTTAGAATCAATACCATGTAAGGCAGAAGAGGTAGGCAATGGGGGTTAAGTGACTTGCCAATTACAAACACCTAGGAACTGTCTGAGGTCAGATTTGAATATAGGACCTTCTGTCTGTAGGCTCTTAACTCTCTTTCATGCAGTATCATCTGTTATATCTAATA
>NW_025341730.1:0-1026 GCF_016433145.1 Gracilinanus agilis | reverse complement strand
TTTTTGCTTCCATTTCCATTTGATCCATTTTATTCTTTAGGAAGTTTTTTTCTTCAAGGTATTATTGTACCTCACTTTTCCTTTTGGCCTATTTTAGTTTTTAAGGAATTTCTTCAGTGATTTTTTTCCCAAGCTGTTAAATTTTTCTATTGATTCTCTTGTTAGTTGGCTTTTTAACTTCTTTTCAAATTCTTCCAGGTTTCTTTTATGCCTAAAATCCTTTCACCCTTTCCTTTGAGGCTCCACATATTTCTTTTTTGGCATTATTATCCTTTTATGAGTTTGTATTTTTGTCTTCCCTGTTACTAAAATAAATTTCTGTGTGTGTGTGTGTGTGTGTGTGTGTGTGTGTGTGTGTTTGTATGTATTGTAAGGGGAGAAAAGGGGTTTTATGGGTTCAATATATTAAAAGGTGGTTGCCAAAGGATTGAACTATTATCAATCCTCAATTAAGAATAATCTCAATTCAAAATTGACTTTTATATAATTTATGTACATGAGAGAAGAGAGAGAGAAAGACATTAAGAATCTATCTCAGGGCAGCTGGGTAGCTCAGTGGAGTGAGAGTCAGGTCTAGAGACAGGAGGTCCTAGGTTCAAACCCGGCCTCAGCCACTTCCCAGCTGTGTGACCCTGGGCAAGTCACTTGATACCCATTGCCCACCCTTACCAATCTTCCACCTATGAGACAATACACCAAAGTACAAGGGTTAAAAAAAAAAAAAGAATCTATCTCACTGATTAGTCAAGGTATATCTTTACCCTCAACTGAGGGTTAAAGGGCCTGAGGCCGGGAGGTGAATGGAGAAAACTCTACTCACAGAGTCTATGAAAGGAAATTTTCCAATAGAAGTTCAGGAAGATTCAGTCTTTAAACTCACCACGTGGACAGTCTCGGTCACAAACCAGCGAAGCTCCCTCGGGTCTCCTTCACCACACCACTCGCAGCCTCACTCTCCCTCCTCTTTCGAAGGGGTCACATATATGTCACTTCCAGTGCCTTCCCTTAGCCTTTGTGTCCAATCAC
>NW_025341729.1:0-1440 GCF_016433145.1 Gracilinanus agilis | reverse complement strand
AGGACTAATCCTCTTAAGCAGGCTAACTCCTGAGTAAAAACCACGATAGCTTTGCAACAATGGCCACTCAGGTGAACCCCCCCAAGTCAGGAGCAGTAAGCAGGTGATCCACTCACCTCAACCCCCAGAAAGCAACTGTCTAAACCCTTCTCAACTGTCCCCTCACCCAAAGTTCTCCAGGGGGGTCTCCTGGAATTCTGGGTGAGGCTGACCCTATATTTTGCTGGGGTTCCATGCTGCCATCTCTACATTACAGTATTCTTATCAGATGTGAGCAATGGATCCAAGAATCCTTTTCTCCAATTTTGATAGCAGTTGAAGTGGCTAACAGTATTTGAAACAGACCATCCCAAGGAGGCTGAGTTCCTCTAGTGTGCTGAAAATTTATATACGCCTAGTCTCCTGGGTGTAGGTCATAGAGTGAGAAGTCTAGAGGTCCTGCTTGTACTGCAGCTCCAGATTCATGGAATTATCACAATTTGATCTGTAAGTCCTGTATATATAAAGCAATATAAATATCTCTCCCCTGCCCATTTTATAGATTTAATCACCAGAAGCCTATGTACTCTACTTATCCTTAAGTGGGGGAGGTCTGTGACCTACATGTGTGATAGTGGGTGATGAATCAGAATCAACTAATGGCTGCCAGAGCAGTCCTAAACAAAACTTTAGCTGTAATTGGTCCACATAAAGTGGAAGGAAGGCACAGTAAGTGATGAAAGGAATGGTCTTTAAAAATGGCAAGAACTTCCTGTGAAGAGATCTTTCACTTCCAAATTGACCCTAAAGTGTCTCCTGCTTGGAACCTTGGACTGCTCTTGAATTTTCTCTTAGAACTACCACATGGGTAAGTGAAAAAGGCTGAATTCCTTTTCCTGGGTTTTCCTGGAGGTACTAGCTTCCAGAGACGCTGAGAGGCCTCTTGGCTAAAACCCTTGTTTAATTTATCTCTGGACCACCTTTGCTGGGGCCTCTGAAGCCCTGCCTGGTTCAGACCAGGCTGGAATAATCTCTCTGATTTCTTTACTTTCACTCTTTCTCCTTTTGTAAATAAACTACCATAAAAAAGTCATTCTGACTCAAGTAATAATTCCTGGTTGCCACACTTTTATAAATTTAGTCAGACCCTTTATTTTTTAACCTTTACATTCTGGTGCCCTTTACACCTATATGGGAGGATGTCCAAAAAGCATCTCAAATGTTGAGATGTGTAGATCTCCCCTGGGCCTGCTTCAAAGATAAAACAGAGATAGAGGGAAAACTTCAGACCATTTTAAGTGAGTTTCAGTGCACATTTTTCCAATTATTTTTTTTAACATTTATTAATATACATTTTTAACATGGTTACATGATTCATGCTCCTACTTTCCCCTTCACCCCCCCCCACTGCCCTCACTCATGGCCGACGCACATTTCCACTGGTTTTGTCATGTGTCCTTG
>NW_025341728.1:0-3640 GCF_016433145.1 Gracilinanus agilis | reverse complement strand
ATCTGCCCTGGGGTAGAAATGGAAAACATGCTTCCTTACGAGTCACGGGGATTGGAATTTTTCTACTCCCAAACGTCCCTCATTTAAAACATTTGGTCAATAATTCCTTTGGGTTCTAAGGATCCATCTTGCAAGGTTGTAGATCAATACATCTTGCCAATTCATTTTCTAAAAAGGAGAAATGGAATCTCTGAGAGGCTAAATTCCATCCTTGGTCTCTAAGACATCATGAATTCCAGGAATTCACATCTAGCATTTGACTTCCATGAATCTCAGTACGTCATTCTCCCTACCCTTGATAGGGTAGATGAAGGGTAATGGGGAAGGGTGGTTAGGTCTAATATACAGCACTTTCAGTCTGTTCTTTCCTGACCTGGACCTGAATGGATCGACTCTCTTCAGTATTTTTCCATGGTTACATGATTCTTGTTGTCTCCATCCCCTTTTCCCATCCTCCCTGCTAGGTTACACATGTATAACGACTATAACTCAATACCTATTTCCATTTTAATCATTTTTGTAATAATCTTTTAAAAACCAAAACCCTGTTAAACTAGAAGAAACACAGAACTAGGAAATAGCCAGAAAGACCATCTCTATAATCAGGAGAAGAATGTGGTACAATCCTAGGCCTCCACACAGAGTCACACGCTCAAAACCACACAGAGCCTAAAGCCTCTGGTACTCTAGGTACCGATTCCTGTGAGAAATCACCACTTGAGATAGCTCTGAGGAACAAAAGAATTTGGGGAACTTATATACCTTTTAGGGGAACTGAGGGACAAGGAAATATGACTGATTGACATTACCATGGTTACAAAGAAATGGGGGCGTTCAAACCACACTGACAGGATACAGTCAGGCTTGGGAAAGGAACCCTCAGCAAATGACCTCAGCAAGACAGTCTATGATAAACCCAAAGATCCCAGAGTTGGGGGGACAAAAAATCCACTATTTGACAAAAAGTGCTGGGAAAATTGGAAAACAGCATGGGAGAGATTGGGTTGAGATCAACATCTCACACCCTACACCAAGATAAATTCAGAATGGGTGAATGACTTGAATATAAAGAAGGAAACTATTTTTAAATTAGGTGAACACAGAATAGGACACTTGTAGGATCTTTGGGAAAGGAAAGATTTTAAGACCAAGCAAGAGTTAGAAAAAATTAAAAATGTAAAATTAATCATTTTGATTACATTAAATTAAAAAGGTTTTGTCCAAAAAAACCAATGCAACCAAAACTGGAAGGGAGTAACAAATTGGGAAAAATTCATTATGACAAAACACTCTGACAAAGGTCTAATTACTCAAATATATAAGGAGCTAAATCAATTGTACAAAATATCTAGCCATTCCCGAATTGAAAAGTGGACAAAGGACATGAATAGGCAATTTTAAGATTCAAAAATCAAAACTATCAATAAGCACATGAAAAAGTGTTCCAAATCTCTTATGATAAGAGAATTGCAAATCAAAACAACTCTGAACTACCACCTCACACCTAGTAGGTTAGATAACATGACAGCAAAGGAAAGTAATGAATGTTGGAGGGGATGTTGCAAAATTGGGACATTAACATATTGCTGGTGGAGTTGTGAACTGATCCAACCATTCTGGAGGATTATTTGGAACTATGCCAAAAGGGCTTCAAAAGACTGTCTTCCCTTTGCCCAGCCACAGCCCTGCTGGGTTTATATCTCAAAGAGATCATAGAGAAAAAGACTTGTACAAAAATATTTATAGCCGCAATCTTTGTGGTGGTAAAAATTGGAAAATAAGGGGATGTCCTTCAATTGGGGAATGCCTGCACAAATTGTGGTACCTGTTGGTGATGGAATACTATTGTGCTCAAAGGAATAATGAACTGAAGGAATTCCATGTAAATTGGAACAACAACCAGGAATTGATGCAGAGTGAAAGGAGCAGAACCAGGAGAACCTTCTACACAGAGATGGACACACCTGTGGTACAATAAACCTAATAGACTTCTCTACTAGCAGGATTGCAATGATCCCAGAAAATTCTGAGGGACTTATGAGAAAGAATGTTATCCACATTCAGAGAAAGAACTGTGGGAATAAAAACACAGAGGAAAAACATGGTTCGATAGGGATATGATTGGGGATATAGACTCTAACAGATCACCGCAATGCAATTATCAATTAAATGGAAATAGGTCTTGATCAATGATACATGTAAAATCCAGTGTAATTGTGTTTTGGCTATGGGGAGAGGGGTGGGTTTTGAGGGGAGGAAAAGAACATGAAACATGTAACTATGGAAAAATATTCTAAATTAATTTAAATAAAAATTTGAATAAAAACAAATTAAAAATGCAGTAGTAATGACAATATCAGACAAAGCTAAAATAGAAATCAATCCGATTAAAAGAGATAAGGAAGGAAATTCCATTTTGCTAAAAGGTACTATAAACAATGAAGTAACATATTTACTAGACATTTATGCACCACATGGCATAGCATCTAGATTTCTGAAGGAAAAATTAAAGGAGTTCAAGGAGAAAATAGATAGTAAGACCATAGTAGTAGGGGATCTCAACCTTCCCCTTTCCAAACTAGATAAATCAAACTGAAAAATGAATAAGAATGAAGTAAAGGAAGTGAATGAAATGCTAGAAAAATTAGAGTTTTAATAGATATCTGGAGAAAAAAACTAAATAGGAATAAAAAAGATTATACCTTCTTCTCAGCAGTGCATGGTACATATACAAAGATCGACCATGAACTAAGGCATGGAAGTATTGCAAACAAATGCAGAAAGGGAGAAATAATAAATACAACTTTTTCAGATCATAATGAGATGAAAATTATACTCATGAAGGGTCCATGGAAAGGTGAATTTTAATGTAATTAGAAACTAAATAATCTAATTGTTCAGAACTGGTGTATCAAAAAAGAAATTATATGGGGATATGATTGGGCATGTAGACTCTAAACAATTGCCCTAGTGCAAATATTACTAATATGTTAATGGGTCTTGCTCAAAAACACTTGTAAAACCCAGTGGAATTGCTCATTGGTTATGGGAGGGGGTGGGAAGAAGGGAGGGAAAGAACATGAATCATGTAACCATGAAAAAATATTCTAAATTAATTAACTGAATGAATAAACTTAAAACAAAGAAATCATAGAAACAATTACAGGCTTCATTAAATTGAATGACAATGAGGAAGTGTCATAGCAAAATCTAGGAGATACAGCCAAAGCAGTGCTCAGTGGAAAATTTATATCTCTGAGTATTGGTAGCAACAAAATAGAGAGGGAGTTCAGTGAATTGGGACTGAAACACAAAAAATTAGAAATAAAACAAATTATAAATCCCCAGATAAAAATTAATCAGAAATCCTAAAACTTAAAGGAGAAATTAATCAAACTGAAAGTAAGAGAACTATTTTGAATTAATGAATAACATCAGGAGCTGATACTTGGGTGACAAAAAAATTTAAATAGATAAAGTACTGGTTAATCTAAGAAAAAACAGAATCAAATTAACAGTATCAAAGATGAAAAGGGTGATCTCACCTCTAATGACCTGTCCAGCAATAGAGAAGAAGTCAGCCACCTCATCACTGGGCCACCTCTCATCTCTAGTTTTAGAATCATCAAGGACTGTCTTT
>NW_025341727.1:0-1228 GCF_016433145.1 Gracilinanus agilis | reverse complement strand
TTATCACTTCCCCAATTCCATAGTTTTTATTTGACACAGATTTTTTTTAATGACAAAAAAATAGCCAAAAACTTCTTACTAATATCTGGATCCTGAATTCCTGGCAGCTTTTCTTTCTTGAATTTTCTCCAATTTGTCACTGCCTGCTGTGAACATGGTAAAATAAAATGATGCTGGCCTTCGATGTGTCTTCAAAGAATTCCACTGCTTTCCTCAGTTTCCTTTCTGAATGTAGAGTCCCAGCATCATATCTTTGCTCTTTACACTGGGGTCACTCAAGATTATAAAAATGATGTATTGTAAACATTTCCAAACTGTATTTCCTAAGGTTCCCCAGGTCTGGATTTCATGCCCTTCTCCTCTTCATTTCCCAGAATCCTTTTCTTTTTTTTTCCAGGCTCAGCTCAAAAGCTACTTCTTCCTTAAAACTTTCCCTAATCTCCCCAGTAGCACAGTACATAGAATGCCAGACATGGAGATAGGAAGACCTGGGTTCAAATCCAGCCTCAGATGCTTTCTAGATATGTGACCCTGGGCAAGTCACTTAATCCCCATTGCTTAGCTCTTACCACTATTTTGCCTTGGAATCAATACATAGTTTAATTCTAAGACAGAAGACAAGGATTTTTTTTAAGTCATACAGGTTAGGCAGCTAGGTCCTGGGTTCAAATATGGCCTCAGATACTTCTTAGATGTGTGACCCAACTCACTTAACCTCAGTTGCCTTTGAACAGATTCTCAGTATTGATACTAAGACAGAAGGTAAGGGTTTAAATTTTTAAAAAGTCATAGGGATGATTTTGTATTTAATCTGAAACCACATAGAAATAATGTGGGTGATAATGTTTGGAGGATTCCTCCCCCCCCCCCCAACACTGAAGCATATTCATTATTATAGTTCTTAGAAAGCCCTCTGGTTTAAATAGTTTTAAGTCACATAAGCTTCTCATAAGTAGTGTTATCATTAAAAAAAATTTTTTTAAACCCTTAACTTCTGTGTATTGGCTCCTAGGTGGAAGAGTGGTAAGGGTGGGCAATGGGGGTCAAGTGACTTGCCCAGGGTCACACAGCTGGGAAATGTCTGAGGCCGGATTTGAACCTAGGACCTCCCGTCTCTAGGTCTGACTCTCAATCCACTGAGCTACCCAGCTGCCCCAGTAGTGTTATCATTTGAAAAAAACGTGCCCAGCTGTTAGAGAAGGCATTTTCTTTTGAGAAACCCAGACTC
>NW_025341726.1:0-1250 GCF_016433145.1 Gracilinanus agilis | reverse complement strand
TAAGAGCTTAACCCTTCGCCAACATACTGCTATTTTATTGGGGTTACGACAGTATAGGGGAAGGGGAAAAGGATCATTAGACAAGTGGTCCAATACATTAATATTATGAGATTGAAACTGGAGATACAAACTGTTGGATTCTAAGACAATAGGTCCAGCTAAAGCCTAGATCAGGAGTTCATGTGGTCCAAGGCCTCTATGGTTGTTTGATACAGATGTTAATTGATTGTTTTAGATAAATGAAGGAGACTGCAATAACTGGCCAGTCTTCAGGAGTGTAGCCTTAGGGAAAGGCTAGGAATTTGGGGAGGTTGAGGTTCAGTTTAATTCAAGGTTACAGAAATCAATCATAAGCAATACAAGAGTTAGTTTTTTGACCACCCTTAAAATAATATCAAGAATGTATGCCTGGATTGCTACAGCATCTGTACAGAAAAGAAGAAAACTTATATTGCACCCTGAAAATTGCTACAGGAGAGTTAAAAAGAGTGAAGTTGTTTCTCAGTTTACCATAGAAAATTTACCAAAAATGACCATGTGATAGTGCATCCAAAATGATGGGAATGAAATATCTGAAAGATTACCTAACATGGACAGAATTATAAGATTAATCAATGAGTGACTCTGAAAGGAAAGACAGAAAGGGACAAAGATTGTTCAATACTGTGAACAAAGCATGCTTAGGCACAGGGTTTGAGTGTCCTCTGCTGAGAGAGGAAAGGAGGTGGCTGGCAGTCCTGAAGGCCAGGCATACACCTCCCTCCTGTTTGCCATGAGGAACACTCAGAGGAATCCTGAATCCTGAGTTCAGATTTTGGCTTTTACATGGGTTTCTCTCTCCTCAAGGAGAATATTCTTTCCCTAATATTTCATGGTTTTATTCACATATAATGAGGATCAATCCCTGTTGCTCTAGCAAGAGTAGGTTTGAGACCAACAGGACCTTCATGGGAAGCCCTGGAAGAAAAGGGAAATGTGGATGGAATCAAGAAGATCTGAGGTGGAATCGCACCAGAGACACTTGGTGGCTGTGTGACCCTAGAGAAGTCACTGCATCTCTGCCTTACTTTCCCCATCTGTAAAATGGAGCATCAGCCCAGTAAGATGCTTATGATGAGTCCCTGAGGACCACAGAAATGCTGGCTGTGATGAATTCCTTTCCTGTGGAATGAGGGATACACAAATGCTGCCTGAAACCCAGGAAGAAGAGAGACAGAGAGAAGCTGGGCTCCAGAAGGAGGGTGTGGACA
>NW_025341725.1:0-3600 GCF_016433145.1 Gracilinanus agilis | reverse complement strand
TATGTATATGTGCATGAATGTATGCATATATGTATATATATATATATATTTCATTCCCTTTTGTGAGCATTGTAACATAAGCACAATAATGCTAATTCATAGTTATAATGTTAATACCACAGTTTCAGACATTTTAAATTTTTATTAAAATCAACATGAAATTCTTTTTTTTTAATTGTCTTTAGAATATTTTCCATGGTTACATGATTCATAATCTCCCCCTCCCCTTCTATGTAACCTTCCCCCTCCCAAAGCCAACATGCAGCTCCACTGGGTTATACATGTGTCATTGTTCAAAATCTATTTCCATGTTATTCATATCTGCAGTAGAGTGATCTTTTAACATCAAAACCCTAATCACATCCCTATCCCACAATGTGGTCAATCATATTTTTCTAATGCATTTCGGGTTCCACATTCTTTTTATGGATGTGGATAGCATTCTTTCTCTTAAGTTCCTCTGGATTGTCCTGGGTCATTGCCTTGAAAAGTCCATTACATTCGATTTTGCCACAGTGTATCCATCTCTGTGTACAATGTTCTCCTGGTTCTGTTCTTTTCACTCTGCATCGACTCCTGGAGGTCTTTCCAGTTCACGTGGAATTCCTCCAGTTCATTATTCCTTTGAGCAAAATAATATTCCATCACCAACATATACCACAATTTATTCAGCTATTCCCCAATTGATGGACAACTCCTCATTTCCAATTTTTTGCCACCACAGAGTGTGGCTATGAATATTTTTGTACAAGTCTTTTTCCTCATTATCTTTTTGGGGTACAATCCCAGCAGTGGAATGGTTGGATCGAAGGGCAGGTATTCATTTAAAACCCTTTGTGTATAGTTCCAAATTTCCCTCCAGAATGGTTGGACCAATTCACAACTCCACCAGCAGTGTATTAGTGCTCTATTTTTTCCACATCCCCTCCAACATTTATTGCTTTCCTTTGCTGTCATATGGTCAAATTTCTACATGTGAGGTGGTACTTCAGAGTTGTTTTAATTTACATTCCTCTAATCAGGAGGGATTTAGAATGCTTTTTCATGTGCTTATTGATAGTTTTGAATTCATCCTGTGAAAACTGTGTATTCATGTCCCTTGACCATTTGTTAATGGGGAATGGCTTGATTTTTTTTTGTAGATTTGAATTATTCCTTATATATTTGGAAAATTAAATCTTTGTCAGGGATTTATGTTATAAAAATGCTATGTTGCTTTCCTTCTAATTTTGGTTGAATTGGTTTTGTTTGTACAAACCCTTTTTAATTTGATATAATCAAAATCATTCATTTTACATTTTGCAATGTTCTCTGTCTCTTGCTTCATCTTAAATCCCTTCCTTTCCCACAGATTTGACAGATATACTAATTTATGTTAACCTAATTTATTTATGATTTTACTCTTTATATTTAAGTCATTTACCAATTTTGAATTTATTTTGGTATAAGGTATAAGATGTTCATCCAAACTTAATTTCCCCTATACTGTTTTCCCATTTTCCTAGCAGTTTTTGTCAAAAAGTGAGTTTTTGACCCAAAAGCTAGGGTCTTTGGGTTTTTGAACACTAACTTACTCTGATCATTTACCCCTTGACTATTCCATAGATCCACCCTTTTGTCTCTTAGTCTGTACCATATTGTTTTGATGACAACTAATTGTTAGTATAGTTTAATATCTGGTATGGCTAAGCCCCCATCCTCATTTTTTTCATTATTTCCCTTGATATTCTTCATCTTTTTTCCTTCCAAATGAATTTTGTTATATAATTTTTTCTAATTCTATAAAAAAGTTTTTGGTAGTTTGATAGGTATGGCACTGGATAAGTAGATTAATTTGGGTAGGATTGTCATTTTTATTATATTACCTCATCCTACTCAGAATCAATTAATGTTTTTCCAGTTGTTTAGATCTAGTTTTAATTGTGTGAAAGGTGTTTTATAGTTGTGTTCATATAATTCCTGTATTTATTTTTTTTAACCCTTGTACTTCGGTGTATTGTCTCATAGGTGGAAGATTGGTAAGGGTGGGCAATGGGGGTCAAGTGACTTGCCCAGGGTCACACAGCTGGGAAGTGGCTGAGGCCGGGTTTGAACCTAGGACCTCCTGTCTCTAGGCCTGACTCTCACTCCACTGAGCTACCCAGCTGCCCCTCCTGTATTTGTTTTTGCAAGTACCTTCCTAAATATTTTATATGGTTGAGTGTTATTTTAAATGAAGTTTCTCTTTTTAACTCCTGCTGCTGGTTTTGTTATGAAATTATTTCATATCTGTGTTTCAGGACTATATTAATGTCAAACCAAAGAGTTTCTATTTTATTCTAGAGACAATAAGGAGCTGGAAGTTCTTGAGGAGGGTAATATCAGATTAAGATATTCTTTAGGCAAACATGTGGAGAAAGAATTGGAGGGAAGAAGACTAGAAGCAGGAGATTTAGTAAGCTGTTAACAATGGTTCAGGCAATGGGTAATGAGGCTCCAAACTAGGCTTATAGCCTTCAAAGAAGAGGGAAAGGATCAGAGATATATTGTAGTGGTAGAGTAATTCTGGCTTGGAAAACAACTGAGTATTTGGAATGAATCCTTCACTGTATAGGTCTATGAAGATAAAGGCAGCTAGTTGACTTAGTGGATAGAGGGACAGGCTTGGATATAGGAGGTCTTACATTTAAATCTCATCCCAGACTCTTCCTACCTGTGTGACGTTGGGCAAGTTAGCCTAATTTGCTTAGCTCTTACTGCTTTTCTGTCTTGGAACTGATAGTATCAATTCTAAGACAGAAAATAAGGATTTTTTAAAGGACTATGAAGAGTTTTGGATGATGCAAAGTTCAAATCTGGATTACTGTTAGTACTGTTATATCCTCAATAAAAATAAGAAAGTTCAGAAGAAGGATAGATTTAGGGAGAAAGATACTAAGGCATAATTTAGACAAGTTGAGTTTCAAGTGTTAACGAGACATCTAGTAGGGAAAAAATCCAATAGGCACTTTGTGATGTTAGAATTGAGCTAGATATTTAGTTCTAGAAGTCATTTCTGTAGAGATGACAACTGAGTCCATGGGATCTGACAAAGTTATTAAGATAGAATTTAGAAAGAGAGAAAAAGCAAGACACTAATTATGTGGGACATGACTAGGATGATGTTATGGCAAAAGATATTGAGAGTAGCAATATAGGTGGTGAGAGAACCAGAAGATAAAATTCCAAGGAGAAAAGAATATTCAGGGAAGGATGGAATGATCAATGTTAAATGCTAGAGGTCAAGATGAAGGAGGTCTGAAAAAGATTACACATAAAAGCTAAATCATCAGTTTTTCTTGAATGCATATAATTTAGACATGAGATGTAGATAGGTTTCCTCTCCCAGAATATGTCTATAAAGAGGGGAAAAAGGAAGCATGACACCTTGAGAGTGTGTTAGCCTCAAGTGAGTGGATATTTTGGTTTTGGTTTTCACTGATTTTTTTTATGAAATAAACTGGAAAGAGATAATTATCAAAAGAGAAATAGCAGGAAATAGGGTTAAAGGCACAAGTATGGGAGTTAGATGTGCTGGGAAGGGAAAAAAGGTCACTACTCAGAGTCAGAAACAGAGAGAGA
>NW_025341724.1:0-1390 GCF_016433145.1 Gracilinanus agilis | reverse complement strand
TTCTATAATAATTACAAAAATGTAAGTTTGCTTCTCTGCCGGGGGCTGGCATTCTATAAAAATTATATACAGATAAAAACACAGTTTTATATATTTAACAAGTTAATACTTCTATAATAATAATTAGTTTATATCTAGTGTTTTAAGGTTTACAAAATGTTTATTTAATATTATCTCATTTTTTCCCTCACAACATACTTGGATAAGAATTCCTATTATTATTTTCATTTTATAAATGATGAAACTGAAGAAAGTCAGGTTTATTTATATTATTTCCAGATTATATGGATATAATTTTATATTTTAATGTAGATACAATTTTGTTTAACCCTTGTACTTCGGTGTATTGTCTCATAGGTGGAAGATTGGTAAGGGTGGGCAATGGGGGTCAAGTGACTTGCCCAGGGTCACACAGCTGGAAGTGGCTGAGGCCGGGTTTGAACCTAGGACCTCCTGTCTCTAGGCCTGGCTCTCACTCCACTGAGCTACCCAGCTGCCCCCATGTAGATACAATTTTAATAACTGTTTTCTGACATTTTGCAATCCATGTGTTCATCTTCCCTCTTTTATCCCCCTTGCCTTAGACAGAAGCTAATATGATATAGGCTATACATGTGCTCTCCTGAAATATACATTTCCATGTTTGTCATGTTGCAAAAGAAGACACATATCACTTATACTGGAGAAAAAAGACATGGAGGAAATAAAGTGAAGAATGGCATGCTTCAATTTGCATTCAGACTCTGTCAGTTCCTTCTGTGTCAATGGATGGGTTTTTTCATCCTGAGTCCCTTGGAGTTATCCTAGATCCTTACATTACTGATAATAGTTAAATAATTTAGAGTTGATTCATTATACAATATTGCTGTTACTATGGGAAGCCATATTAAATTAACTGTCCAGGGTGTAAGTATCTGAGGCTGGATTTGAATCTAGGTATTCATGACTCTAGATCCATTCTTGTATTTATTGAACCTCCTAGTTTACTCATAAACATATACAATAAACACATAACTCATGTCCCTCAATTTATATAACAGATATTAGAGGGTGCTGTTGTTATTGCTGCTGCTGCTGCTACTGCTACTACTACAATTACTACTATTACTAGTGCTGCTGCTACTACTACTATTACTACTACTATATTTGAGCAAAAGAAATTTTAAAAAATATATTCTTTAGGGGGCAGCTGGGTAGCTCAGTGGAGTGAGAGTCAGGCCTAGAGACAGGAGGTCCTGGGTTCAAATCTGGCCTCAGCCACTTCCAGCTGTGTGACCCTGGGTAAGTCACTTGACCCCCATTGCCCACCCTTACCACTCTTCCACCTATGAGAAAATACACCGAAGTACAAGGGTTTAAAATATATATATATATATATATATATATATAT
>NW_025341723.1:0-1600 GCF_016433145.1 Gracilinanus agilis | reverse complement strand
AAGTCATTTTTATCCCACTCACTTCAACTGTGAAAAATAGTAAGTTCTAATAACTTTCTTATTCCATTTTTCATTTCCTTTTTCTTTTAGCTCTTAACATTGGAAAAAAAACAAACAACCATACTTAGGCCCTGCATTTGACATTTCTGCAGGGAGTGCACTGCTGGAGTAATGGTCTACACCTTCTGTTCTATTCTGTGTTATTTCCAATTTATCTTCCCCAGTAGATCTAATTTTATTTTGATTCATTTGCTCTGGCTTAATTTCTTTGGGTCATTTCTGTAGTCTTTATGGACTAGCCAGTCTTTTCCCTGAGATTTTGCTTGTATGTGGAATGAAAGAATGAATTAATAAATGAATGATGGAAGAAAGGAAAGAAGGAAGGAAGGATTCATTAAATGCCAATTGTGTGCTTGGCACTAATGCTAAGCATTTAGAAATCATATCTTTTTTGGTCCTCAAAAACACTGCCAGGTAGATGCTATTATGCCCTTTTAACATCCAAGGAAACCAAGGCAGATAGATGGCTTTTGTCAGTCAACTTTGTCAGCCAGCTAGTATTTGACACCATCTCTGAATTTAGGACTTCCAGCCTCCGGGTCTGATGCTCTATCTACTGCAGCGACTAGCTGCCTTATGGTTGTTCTGGTGCCTCTTTCCCTTGCTGTGCCCCTGAAAGGGCCCAGTGACATGTTGGAGATTCTGCTGGCTTCAGTATTCCTGGAAACTGCATGATTAAAAATTGCATATTAGAGGTAGTTCTTTATTGGTGGAGGGAGCTTTTCTTCACAAATCTGGGGAAAAATATTATTATTATCACAGCTATATGTTCTTGATTCTCTAATATCCAAAACCTTTCTTTGATTTAAAAAAAATTAAATGTCACCAACTCTGGCTAATTACCTCTTTAAGCTATAATTTGGGAGGTGGTAGGGAAGTCCCACTTTTGTCTTTGGTTATCTTTTCCTATAAATAAAGTCTCTTTATTTGAAAATTCTTTCACTTTCTGTTCTCCAGCTTGGCCTATTCTACTCTTGGAGGCTACCCAGAAGGCAGAAAACTCCAGGGCAGAGGAAGCTTCAGTCCAGTGAAAGGCTGGCTGTAACCAGCTTCCCAGAAGACAGAGCAGCTTAGAGCCCAGGCACCTGAGAGGGAGAGCCCACAATGGTGGTTTGGAGAACAAGGTTGGTGGGGAAAGAAGGGCCACAGGCATGCTGGGGGAGGGGAGAAAGAGAGAGACAATAAAGTTCAGACTAAACATGTCATAGGAAGAGTGAAAGAGACTCAGAGGAGGTTGCTTATCTTTGGGACATTTTAGGCCAATCATGCACTCATTGTGAAAATGAGGAATCTAAGTTGTCTAGAAGAGAAGGGAGTTAGCCTGCATTAACAGTGGATCTAGGACTCAGAGTAGGAGAGACAAAGAAACAGAAAGAGCCAAAGGAAGCACAGTTAATCAATCAGTAAACATTTATTAAGCATCTGCCATGTGCCGAGGCATCATAGGGTGTGTTAGGGCAAACACAGATGATAATGAAAGAGTCCATGCCTTGTGGAGAGAGTGAGAGAAAGAGATGAAAGGAGAGAAGTAAGAGGAGTG
>NW_025341722.1:0-2301 GCF_016433145.1 Gracilinanus agilis | reverse complement strand
ATAATAAATATTTCCCTGTCTGTCATTTTTGTTTTTGAAGAGGACCAATGACATCATGGGGAGTTGTCCCAACTTATGTAGGAATTAGATTTGAGTGGGACTCAGTTGTACAGAGTCTTCAGCCTCCCTCTCTCTTCCAGAGTCATCAAAATCCAGTGGCAAGTTGAAAGTCTGGATGACTGGTGATGGCCCAGGATGCAATGGATGACTTTGGTGTCTTCAGCATCTAGCCAAACTCTAAGCAGTTCACAGTGCCCTCTTCAACTGCCTTTATGGCTTTTGGAGCAAACTATTCTCATCTGGCCCTTCTGTCAGGAAAAGTCCTCCCATACTTTGGGTATTATCAGTGATGGTTAGGATGAGTGCTGGTCAACTAATGAGTAATCCATCCAAATAACATCATGCCCCAACCCAGTTAAGACGCATTTGTCTTTGGAACCAACCCAAGAATTATAATTCCAGATACAAGGATCAAAAGAAGGAGACATTGGTTTTGCTGGGGGGAATGAAAGAGAAGGAAGAGGAGAGATTTCTATAATTTCTGACATGACAACATGTAAATAACTGGCTTTTCCAGTCATCCATACTTTTATTAAAATGCTACTAAGTAGTGACCTAGAAAAATGGCATTCAAAGGACCTGAGTTCATATCCCTCTTTCTGCCTTGACTTCAGCAAGTCATTCCCTTCTTCCTGGCATTAGTTTTTTCTTCTGTAAAATGAACGGGTTGGACTAAGTGATCTCTAAGACTCCTTATATCTGAGGGAATGCTGGGAAATGTTTAACAATTGACTCTCCAAGGGGGGAAAAAGTACACATGCCAGACTTCTATGTTTAATCTGCATTATTAGAATCATCTCCATCACTTTGTCTAGACAACCAATAGAACAATAAACTAAACTCTGAATTATAGCATTTGCCAATTTCTGAGTTGTATGTACTCCCACTGAAAATTTAACAATTGGCTTTCAAGAGTTAGGAAGAGCTTCCTCCAGCTGTTGCTTATGGCTCTAAGAGATAGGACCCTTTTGTTGTTCAGTCATTTTTTAATTATGTATGACCTTTTATGACTGCATTTGAGATTTTCTTGGCAAAGATATTATAGTGGTTTGCCATTTCCTTCTCCAGTTCAGTTTATAGACAAGGAAACTGAGGCAAACATAGTTAAGTGATTTGCCCAAGGTGATAAAGCTAGTAAGTGTCTGAGGACATATTTGATCTCAGGTCTCCCTGACTCCAGGTCAAGCATTCAATTTATTGTGCTTCCTAATTGCTGAGATGACCAAGTGATAATAGGATGGTCATTGTCTTTTTTCTTTTAAACATCCTTCCTTCTGTTTTAGTATCATTTCTAAGACAAAGAATCGACAAAGGCAAGGAAAGAGGCCACTGAGGTTAAGGGACTTGCCCAGGATCACATAACTAGGATGTATCTAAGGCTAGATTTGAACCTCTGACCTCCCATCTCTAAGCCTGGTGCTCTATCTACTCTGCTATTTAGCTGATCCCATTATCCCTTTCCTCTTTTTCTCCACTCACCATATTACTTCTTACTGATGAGAGGATACTCCCATCGTCCAGAAAACATAATAAAAATGTGCTTGAGATGGTCTTGTGGCATTGGCATCCCTGATTCAATCTTACTTGAAGTCTAATTCAGCAAGCATTCAGGACCATCAAAGGGAAATTAATCTAGAGTGGAAGGATCCTTAGAAGTGATCTAGTCAAACCATCTTATTATGTAGTTACAGAAACTAAGGCTGGGGGAAATCAAATGGCCAAACCAAATCCAAACCCTCTAATTCCAAATCTATTGTCTTTCACATTAAACCATTAGTTGTTTCTGGCTTCCAAAGAAATACAAGTAGAGATAAGATTCTCTAAATTTGGATGCCTTGGGGTAAATCCCCAATCACCCCTCCCCAGTTCTGTTTCTCAGGATCACTCTTTTGACTCTCCTTCCTTAAAACTCCCATAAGGGGAAGAGAATGGTCTTCAGCCCTGCCCTGTGGCAAGGGTTATAAAGCACAAACAATGAAGATGGGGGAAAATTAGCAACTTGCTTTGATCCTCATAAATGGATGGTGCATCTGGACAAAGCCAACCTAAAGGAGATACCCTTTGAGGCCTTGGTTAGTCCAGTAGTACAGCTGTCTACTGGAATCTAAATAAAAAGAGAATCCCTTCACTTTGCACCTTGGAGTTGGAGTTTAGACCCCAGTGATTTTTGGATTTAACACTACGTGACTTGAGAGAGCATGAGAACTGCCTGTTGGTTCTGCCCTATCCTGTCTCACTACA
>NW_025341721.1:0-1439 GCF_016433145.1 Gracilinanus agilis | reverse complement strand
ATTATATAAAATCTTTTATTTATTTAGATTTATTAAAATATTAAAGTTATTTAAATTTAAATGTTAAAAAATCTGTTTTAAAATTTTTTTAATTTAAAAAAATTCTATGTTTAAAAATTTTTTTTTAATTTTTAAAAATCAACAAACAGCAAGTGAAATGGAAACATATTCTCTAGTCCCTTCAGTTAAGTGACCATTAGGATTTAGCCCTCTGTAGAAAGAATATATTTTTGAAAGCATACCTGTTCCCTTATACCTTCCTCAAGAAGAAAAGTACTCTTTCCCAAAATGCCATAGAGGACCTGAAATATCTGGAATATCCTAACTTTGAAAGGTGGAGGTCAGCATAAGAACCCTACAGACCCAGGGAAAAACCAAGCATAGTGGACCATTTGACCCTAAGTATAGCAAATGGTGGTACTTGGCTCTGGCACACAGCTCTAAAGAAATCCAGAGCTAAGTAAACCAAAGAAGAAAGCACTAACCAATATAAAAAAATATTGTAGATTGAGATTCTACTCCCCCCAACTTTCTCCATCCACCTCTCACCTTAGAAGGGGAAAGTAACTACATAACAACTACAAACAGAGATTCAATGGAGGGGAAAGGATGTGCCATAAGGAAAAAAATAATATAAGAAAGAAATAAAATGAGATTAAAAATGAAACAAAAGCTCTCAAAGAAAGAATTAAGAATAAATTATTTGGAAAAGGAAGTGGTAGACTTTACCTTATAGACTTAATTAAAATTAGAATAGACCAATCAATGATTCCATGAGATAGCAAAAAAATATTAGGACAAAATTTAAAAATTAAAAATGTAAACTAAAACAACTAACTTGGAAAATAAGTAGAGAGAAAAATTAAGAATCAGTGGAGTTCCTGAAAACCAAGATTATTTTTTAAAAGCTTGGACATTATGTTTTTTAAAACACTAATTAAAACTTTAATTATTTAAAACTGCCAAGCTCCATTATAACCAAGGGCTAAAATGAATATAGAATCTACCTACCACCTCCTGAAAGAAACTTCTAAAGGACCCACTCCAGAAATTTCATAGCCAAAATCCAGAGCTTCTACACCAAAGCAAAAACACTGAAAATGGCCAGAAAGGAGTTCAAGTACCAAGGAAGCTAGTCAGGATCACACATGATACAGCAACTGCTTTAACTGAGAAGAGATCTTGGAATACAATATTCTAATGGGTAAAATAGATTTATAACCAAGAATAACTTTCCCTACACAGCTGAATATAATCCTTAACGGGAGGAGGGAGGATGATATTTAATGGAATAAAGAACTTTCAATCATATTAATGAAAACACTAAAACTGAGTAAGAAATTTGAAATACAAACAGAAGGGTCCAAAGTAAACCTAGAAAGGTGTTTATATATATATATTTCTTTATATTATATATATTTCTTTATATTATATATTAT
>NW_025341720.1:0-1044 GCF_016433145.1 Gracilinanus agilis | reverse complement strand
ATTTGTAAGCATTTAACAAAACTTAGAATGTTGGGGACTGAAAAAAATCAAGATATAAATGATGTCCTTTTAATGGAGTATTTGGTTTCTTATCCTAGTATTATTTATTTTGTAATAATTATTGATAAATTTATTGTATTAATGATTAAATTAATAGTGTTGTACAACTTAGAATAATAAAATAACTCATAGCTTAATTCACAGTTTTCTTTATATTATATGTAAGCTTTGTCAGGGGACAAAGGACATACAATTAAAATAGAGTAGTTTGTACCATGAATAAATAGTTATCTGGATCATAGTCACACTAAAATCAAGCATAGTGAAGTATTGGTGGTGGTTTGAAAAAAAGTTGAAGTTATAGGTAAGGTTAATCTATCAAGGCTGAGAGGTATATCAGAGACTAGTAGTTTGAGGAAATTTTATAAATTAGAACTATAGCTTATTTTTATGAAAAAGTGGATGAAAAATGAAAGGGGAAATGGCAAATAGAGCCAACAATCAGGTGACAATAAATGTCGCTTAATTTTAAATTTATTTGCCTCAACCAGAATCTAATTTCTTTGTTTTACATTTTGGACATTTATCATTTAGAAAGTCTGTACACTAAAACTTAAAATTAATGTCTAATTTTAAGTGACTTAAAATTCATTATTTCAACAGAGAATTTACCATTGTACTATTAGGGAAGATTCTTTTTTTAAAAGAAATTTTATTTTTTTCCTCAATTATATGAAAAAACAAAATTTTAACCTTTTTTTTAAAAGTTTGAGACAAATTCCCTTCCTGAAATGGCAAGCAATCTGATATAGATTTTAAATGTGTAACAGTGTAAGATCTTTAGGAAAGATTCTTTATGCATTAAATGTAAGCAAGTTTCAGATATAGTAGTTAAGACACTTACAGGAATAGGACTATATTATCTTCAAATTAGTAAAATTTTTATTTTGAAAATTCCCATTCTTTTTTCTTTGCATGCACAGTTAGGTGAAATATCTTGAAATTTAAAATTTTTAATAGGGTTATACTCCAGCTTTTTTGTTC
>NW_025341719.1:0-1479 GCF_016433145.1 Gracilinanus agilis | reverse complement strand
TTGGGTCCAATTGGACAACCCAGAATCTTGCTGAGTGAAGATCTGGCTTTGCTTGTCTGCATTGTTCAGGGAACAAACCTAAGAAGATAAACTATGAGCTATGTTTTGCTCTTTAAAAAAAAATACTGAAAATTGAGTGAACAAAATAATCCTGTTGAATGAGTAGCTAACTGTGCTTCTCTGTACTGCTGAGAGAGCCAAATCAAAATGCTTTGCAGTTCCATGACTTAAGGGAACTATATGTCTCTACAATAATGACACTTCTCAGTGCCCTGTTAAGATGGATTATGAGTTAGTCTGTTTGTCATGACATCATCAGTTCAAGAGCTGAAGCAGAGAGGATTTGCTCAGCAGGTGAGCCATGAAGATCAGAAGGGGAGTAACTAGCAAAGTGGCCTCATGTTGTGAAGATTATTCTTGAAGGTACCAAGAACATCAGTGACTACAGTTCATAATTTTGAATTACCTTGATCACATTGGTTTCCTTACTCATATGATAGGTTTTTATAATTGTGTACCTGTTCTTTCCCATAGACTCTCAAAGACAACATGCATTTGGGGAATGCGACCCAGGTTTATTAGAGGTCTCTGTTTATTGCTGCATTTGCCTTATATTAAATACATGTAACATCATTGTTCTTGATTTTGCCTAACGATTAAGAAAATATTATATGTTTAAAAACTAAAGGTGATAGTTTGTGTATTTTTCCGGGTTAAGATGGCGGCAGAGTAAGAAGCAGCTCTTAACCTCTCCTGACCGAAACACACAAAACTCCTCAAGGGGACATAAAAACAAGTCCAGACGAACGGAGGAACCCCACAACAGGGTGCAGCGTGGAAGGTACGTGGAATTGAGGCATTTCCATGCTATAAAGGGGTGAAACAGCTCTCACTAAATCGCGGGCTGAGCAACCACCCCACCCCCATCCCCTCCACACACAACATCTATAGCGCCGAAGCCAGCTAAAAAGAAATAGAGCGAGTTTGGGGCACCCATCGAGTCATTGGCAGCTCCGGGGCCTGTTCCTGAGAGCAGCAAGATTTAGGACCCCAGTAAGCCAAAGAACGCAGGCGAAATCTGAGCGCGGGAGCAGAGAGTGGACACAGGGCACAGAGCGCGGGCTGAGAGCACAGGCACGGGCGGAGGCGTGGGTGGAGGCAGACACAGCCAGGAACTAAAACTCTGAAAACCTGAGTGGGGAACCAGCGTGGACGGGTATACGACTGTGGAAACAGCGCCCTGAGACTTGTAAAGGAACCTCCGGCAGAGGATCAAGCAAGGGGGTCCACCAGGGGGCTTGACATTGGAAAAAACCAGAACTCAGACCTCAGGAGCCAATAGACCGTGGACAGACACTGAGCGCGAGGATAAACCTGAGAAGCTGCTGGGCTAATGATGGCTACCCAGACTCAGGAAGCTCAGAAGAGAAATAATAACAACAAGAAAAAGAAGCCTTTAACACTCGACAACTTTTACAC
>NW_025341718.1:0-1019 GCF_016433145.1 Gracilinanus agilis | reverse complement strand
TGACTTGCTAAAATATGGTACGTTAAATTGAAAACAGTAATCCAGATATTGCCTGATCATCAGAAAGTAAAGTAAGACTATTACACTTGCCTTCCCCAGGGTGGAATATTTTTCTTCTCTTTATGCAATGTGATAATGTACCTATATAATGGATAGCTAGATGACTCAGTGGTTAGAGCACTGTGTCTGGAATCAAAAAGACTTGAGTACTAATCCAGCCTTATACACTCACTAACTGTGTGACCTTAGGCAAATCACTCAATCTCAAATTTTCTGTAGGACAACTAGGTGGCTTAGTGCATAAGGCACTGTACCTGGAATCAGGGAGACCTGGGTTCAAATTTCACCTCAGATACTAACTAGCTGTGTGATACTTGGCAAGCCACTCTGTATTAGTCTACCAGAGAATGAAATGGAAAACGAATCCAGTATCTTTGCTGTGAAAACCCTGCAGACTATATGGTCTACATGGTCATGAAGAGATACATATAACTAAAAGATTGAAAAACACCAATCATATCATTGCATTAATTGCCATCAAACTCACAGTTCACTGAAAATCATTATTAGATAAAATACTATTGAATAATAATTCTACCATATTTGTATAATAGGATCATATTTAGAGCAGGAAGGGACTTTAGAGGTGATTTAGCCCAATTCTTTTATTTTGTTGGAAAGAAAAATTGTTTAAGAGCCTACTATATACCAGCACCTGGCATGGTGATGAGTGATTTCCACAAAGTCATTGTAGAAAACTAGCCTTCTCCAAAGCCTCCTGCAAAGAGATTTTGCTACTTGCAACAGAGACCGTGTCTTGTCTTAGGGATCATTTTCTTGAATCACCAACTAAACAAATACTATGAATTATGGTGAATGCATTTCCAAGAAGACAGGAAATTGCCAGATATGCTTCTTTTCTATTACTTATCTCTATTACTTCTCTCTGACCAATTTCTCTACAACTTCACTAGTCACATCACTGATGTAAACCTGTTGTTTCCTTCCCTCCATGATTC
>NW_025341717.1:0-1477 GCF_016433145.1 Gracilinanus agilis | reverse complement strand
AATCATCCATGATTCCAGTAAGTAAATGAGAGAATATATATGTTCTCTTTACAGAGAGGTGATAGGAATGGATTTAATGGATATTCAAATGACATCACGGGAATTTGTTATGAATATACATATTTATAATAGGAAATTTGTTATTTTTCTCCCCCTGAGGGTAGGAATCATGGAAGAAACAGAAAATATTTTTTTCTAAATGGAGAGGTCCAATGGATGTGAAATATTGCATATATTTTCACATTAGGACATTTTATTATTAGTTTTAATTTAATTTCATTGTTTTGCTTTGCTACATTAGAACTTGAAGTAAAAGTAATATGTTCCTGCAATAGAAATAAACAAAACATCAACAATATTTCTTCAAAGACTTAAAAACACAGGTCAAGGGGCAAAGCCCAGGTGGTAGAGAACTTACAAGGATCCATCTTTTTTTTTACTAAATCACCCTCCAAAAAGCAATAACTCCTCAAAATGAATTCTAGAACAGCGCAGCTCACAAAGACAAGCCAAAGTAATTTTTCAGTTCAAAATAACTTAGCAAACATGCACTAGGCATCCAGTCAGCAATGGTGAAGGTAGAGCTCAATATACAATAGGGCAGGCCCCACCTAGGCAACAGACTTCGGGCCCAGCTGAAACAGCAACCAACGCTTTCAGAACTCTCAGCCACAAATGATAAGGCAGCCCTGAAATTGTTCAGAAGGATATTACAGGAGTCCCTTTGCTGGTTCTAGATTCAAGACTCATCTCTTTGCCCATTTAAAGAACCTGGTCACAGCCCTAGGGCACAATCACAGGATAAGAAGGAACACCAGCATACATCAGCATTTGCAGCCACAGGGTAACAGGGGATGCTGGTCACATTTCCAAGGGGTAAAAGAGTGCCTGGAGTTACTCATAGAGCAGAGCACAGAGCCAGAGAATATTAAACACAGTCATCCTTATGTCATACCACTTTGGAACAACTGAAATCAGATAGATCATCAGCGCCAGATCTGAAGGTGGCTACACAAAGAATCTGAATCCTGAAACAGTGCTCCATTCATCACAGTTATAGAACCCATATTTAACAGGTTTTTAACTAAAAGAAAAGAAAAAAGGAGGGAAATGATCAAACAACAAAAAAGAAACTCAACATTGAATGTTATTTTGGTAACAGCATAGACTCAAAATCAGAAGATAACAAAGTCATTACTGCTATATCCAAAGCCTCCAAAAATATTCATTGCTCTCAAGCCCCAAAAGAATTAATGGAAGAGATAAAAATAGATTTTTTAATTCAATAAGATAAGTAGAAGAACATTTGGGAAAACAAATGAGATTGACAGAGGAAAATCATGAAAAAAGAGTCAATAGCTTAGTAAAGAAAGCACACACAAAAAAGGAATACTAAACTGGAGGAATTCCATGTGAACTGGAAAGACCTCCAGGAATTGATGCAGAGCGAAAGGAGCAGAGCCAGAAGAACATTGTA
>NW_025341716.1:0-1281 GCF_016433145.1 Gracilinanus agilis | reverse complement strand
GTAATTTTATGAATTTCTTTTTTTTATTTCTTTTTTTTTAATTTTTTTAAACCCTTACCTCCGGTTTTGAAAACAGAAGAGTGGTAAGGGTGGGCAATGGAAGTCATGACTTGCCCAGGCTCAAACAGCTGGGAAGTGTCTGAGGTCAGATTTGAACCTAAGACGTCCTGTCTCTAGGCCTGGCTCTTAATCCACTGAGCCACCCAGTTGCCCTGAATTTCTATATTATATGGATTTTGAAAATATTTTTCTGGGAAATTCCCAGGGACTGTGAAAGGGATACATGACACCCTCCAAAAAAAAAACATACCCACATGTACACAAAATTTAACAAAAACCCTGCTATAAGCCTAATTTCACTATTTTATCTCCCCAAAATGGAATTGTGTGGTGAATATGCTCTTGTCTCCTATTCTGAATGTCTTCCTTTCCCCTACATCATATCTAACTCTCTCTTCTCTTTGATGGAAAGGTGGTCCATTTCCATGACAAGACCAAACCCTGTCCTTGTACCCTTGAGGCCATAACCTCTTTCTCTTCCTAATTCAATAAATTCTTATTGACTACATCAATTATCTACCGTTTTTTGAGTTTGTTTTTATAAACAAAGTTTAATGGCTTTGGTTTATAAACAACTAAAAGTCCTTGAAATGAAATGTTTTTCTTTATCCCCCCCGCCCAGGGTCTATATTCACCTGGTTGCCAAAGTGGACAGCTAACTTACTTGGGAATTCATTTTAAAAAAATCTATTTTCTACTGCATATTTATTTTGTTAAAAATTTCTCAATTATATTTTAATGGAGTTTCTGACAGCACTTGGCAGTTTTGCCAGCTGCTTTTGGTGATGGGCCAGAAGTCTGACACTTCTGCTCTTATCTCTTTCTGGCTCTTCCACTTTTCTGCTCATGCAACTTCACCAGTTACCTACTTCTCCCAAAATGAGACTCAAGTGCCTCAGTTAAACATTTAAACACACTTCTCAATCTGATTCCCAAAAATCTTTTTCCCGAGTCTTATATATTACTCCTGTCCATGTCTCATCCATTTCAGTTCATCTGACCTAACAGGCATTTCCTATCTCAAGAAAGAACTTTGTATTTTTATCTTCTACTTCCATGATTTTTCATTGTTGTTCCCAAAGTTCAGTGCACTTACTGGAATTTCTAGCTCCTTTCAGGTCATTTCATTTGCCATTGCTCAGAGGTGTCAAACACAATTAGGCTCACAATAGCCCTGAGAAAAGTCAGAACAAGGTTCAAATGTAACAGAAATATTTAATA
>NW_025341715.1:0-1665 GCF_016433145.1 Gracilinanus agilis | reverse complement strand
ACCATGAAGAACAGCTTATAATTTTACATCAGTATTATAAAAATGAAAAATTTTGACTACTCTCTTTTTAGAAAGAAGTGATAGACAGGGTATGAAATGAGACATAGTTTTATATAAAACCAGTTTTCTTGACTCTATATTTGTTGCAAGAAATATGCTTTTGTTTTCTTTTTCCCCTAATGGAACGATGGGGTAGGAGGGAGTGAAAAAGATATTTTCCTTTTTTTTTTTTTTAAAGAATAGAGAGGTGAGAGGTTACTATAGATGTGAAATGTTGCAAACACTTTCAAATGAGGTCACTGTTATTATTATAATGGCAGAGACAGATGCTAGAGAAATCACTCTAGAACCAGGTCTGGAGTAAAAAAATTACCTGAATTTCAAAGCAACCTCAGACACTTACAAGTAGTACAACTCTGGACAAGTCATTTAACCTTTTTCTGCCTCAGTCTCCTTGACTATAAAATGGTGATAATAATAGCATCAACTGCCAGGGCTGTAAAGAGAATAAAATGAAATAATATTTGTAAGTGCTTAGAACAATACCTGCACATGGTAAGTACTTAATAAAGTCTTGTTTCTTTTACTTAACTATTTAACTTTGTTATTAGATGTTTCTCAAAAAGTGGGAATAATATATAAATGTTTATCATGTAAAGAATCATTGAAACTTAAAAGAAATGTATTCTCCTGACTTTCTGTTGTTGTTGTTTTTTTCTGTGGCTTTCAGGCATTCCAATGATTATTAAATTATATCTGCTTGTCCTGTGACACAACCTACCACAAAAGTTCTGCTTTAATGTCTTTGTGTGGTCTAGAGGTGACCTTGAATTCTATGAAGTCATTTCAAAAACTCTGGCTGGTTCTAGCATGCTGGAAAGACTTCAGGTATGGCCTCAGGAAAAGATTAGGTCTGTTTTCTGAGGATAAGTCTAAGTTATCATGGAGAGGCATATCACCAGTAGTCTGGACATGTGGTGATGGAAATTTTTTGCCCAAAGCAGTTCATGTAACAAAGAAAAAATTTAAATGGCCTTCAGTGCTGTGTGGCCTACTTCTATAATTTTCCATAGAGTGAAAGGAAAGTAGAGAAGGGAGTCTAAGAATTGAATGATTTTAGACTATTAAAGTTTAATATGACTGCTAGTACTCTTAATGTGAAATCTTTGTCCAATGACCAAAGAGTGGACTGTAACTGGAGAAGCTGAATCACATTAATCATGACATTATCAATACAACCCAAGCTAGAAGAAAATTGTAGTTATATGGAAGGATTGTCAAAACATTTTTCACAGAAAGACAAAAAAATTAATTGGCAGGGTAGATATTATATTATTCTGGGAATATTTAGTCACCAAATATTGTAGTACCAACAATAAATATTTGTAAAAGAGCATTATGAAAATACTTGCAACTCGGGTTCCGGGTTAAGATGGCAGCAGAGTAAGAAGCAGCAGGGTGAGGGTGAAACACTAAATAATCTAAGATGACATGGGGGATGGGAAAGACGGGGTGAATAGCAGGGGACACCAAGAGAAACTTCAGTGAATAAGAAAATAGGATATTCTATTACACACAAAGAGGGCATGGGAGGGAGAGGGGACAAATACTATTATAAGAAGGAGAGGAAGAGAGCATTAAGAGGTAATAATCAAACCTTACTCT
>NW_025341714.1:0-3658 GCF_016433145.1 Gracilinanus agilis | reverse complement strand
GGTTGATCATAGCATGGTTTGTCTAACTGTTATACTAGCAATGATTTCTATGAAGATTCAGATGGCATCTTATGAAAATTAGGTATAATAGAAGCTTGGGGAGATAGCTAATAAATTAGCTGACAAAATTGAGTATCTGAAAAGATTTTAAGATAATGATATTGGATTGGAAAAGTAAAATATATCAACAAAAGATGTAAACCCTTAAACTTAATATCAGAAGACAAATTGGACAGAAGCAAGTATAGGAAACTTGGCTAGGGAACAGTTCATTTTCAAAAAAAAAAATCACCAACCAAGGAAAATAATTCTGGGGATTTGGGAAGATAGCATGTCCAATGAGTTGCGTTTTCCATGTGGCAAGCAATAGCTATATAAGATAATGGTTGATACTGTTATCATATTTTACAGTTTTCAAAATGCTTTCCCCACAACAACCTTTTAAAATAGGCAGGGCAAGTATTTTTGTCCTTCTTTCACAGATTATTTAACTGAGGCTAAAAAGGATGAAAAGGCTTATTCAAGTCACATATCTCGGAAGTGGTACTACTCAGATAGAATACAATTTTTCAGTCCAAATTATCACTATGCCATTTTTCCAAAAAGGAAAACAAAAAGCTGAAGTGGCGATTTTGGGGATCTCTCATTGGAATTATAAAATGTCTAGTAAGAATAGGATTCTCCAACTGCCAGACCACATGTAAAGTATTGGGTTCAGATCTTGGTGACATGTTGTAGAAGAATCATTGCCAAAAAGTTGACTTTAACTAGAGGAGGCACGTTGTCTTCATATAAGAGATTTTAGATAAAATTCCCTGTCCAAAAACTGTCCTCCCAGACCTCATCTTCCCATGGAGGTGACTCCAGCTTTTCAAAAATTGCAAAAGCAGAGTACAAAGCTTCCTCATTTTTTGGCACTTTGCAGATACTATTTTTACAAATTGAAGATTCATGGCAACCCTACATTGTCTGCACCATTTTTCCCAACCATGGTGTTTCTGTGCCACAGAAGAATTCTGTGCAATTCTTCTGATATTTCAAACTTACATTATTAGTATGTTTCTCATGGTGATCTGGGAGCAATGATCTTTGATGTTACTACTGTAATTGTTTAGGATTGTCACAAACAGCTCCCAGATAAAATGGAGACACGAACTGATAAATGTGTATGTTTTTACTGTTCCACTGACTGGTCCCCATCACTCACCCTCTCTCCTCATGCATTCCTATTCAAAGAGACACAACAATATTGAAATGAGGTCAATTAATAACCTTCCAATGGTCTATCTCTAAGTGTTCAAGCAAAAGGAAGAATCTATCAATGCAAGGAATTTCCTTGTTTTGTTATTTGAAGAAATTGCCACCATTACCTTTAGTAACCACCACCCTGATTAGCAGCATCCATAGACACTGAGGCAGAACCCTCCACCCACAGAAGGGTTATGAATTGTTGAAGGCTCAGATGATGGTTAACATTTTTTAATTAAGATGAGTACATTTTTTTAGATATAATACTGTCACACACTTTATAGACTACAGTATCAGGTAAACATAATTTTTACAGGAACCAGCAAGCCAAGAAAATCATATGTTTGACTTTATTGCAATTAGCTTCAAAGCATACCCTGTCTAGGTTTTGAAAGTCCCTATCAATGTGGAATATAAGTAGCAGTAGATGGGAAGACCAGGATTAGCCAGTCCAGTATCAGAAATGCTTCTTAAAGCATAGCCTATTTGATGCCTTCTGCCTACAAGAAATCTTACAAACTATTTAATATATAAGAAATGGGTGGCAATCTGCATGAAGGGAGAAAGTACCCAACCAGTGGAAATACAAATGCCCGAATCCTTTAGATTCTCAAAGCTAGAATAAATGTCAATAATTTAGATGTATGGAAAGAATAGTACATTTTTTATTCAAACTTTTTTCACTGTAATAATTCTGAGGTTTTGTTTAACTGATTATTTTGACTGACTTAAACAGCTGAGTCAGACCTCAGACCCTCCAATCAAGTGGGTTGAATGACTAAGCCTAATGTTGAAAAGACAACCAGTTAATTCCATTGTATTGGCAAATCAGGACAGGGTAAACTCAGGCAGGTAAAAACTGGTGAGCTTCCATGCTAGGAACAGTGAGTTCTGGGTGAGGCTCAGACAAATAGGCTTCAGTGGCAAGGCTAGAAGCCTGGCAGATTCTTTCTCTCTGCACTCCCCTACTTGCTTCTCCATCATACACTTAAATTTTTCTCCCTATTTGTCTTGAGTCAGCTGCTCAGGAGATGAACTTGAAGTGATAACAACAGAAACAGTGTGGGAGATTTTGAGTGGGAGAATCCATGGACAGAAGAGAAAGTTGGAGGATGCATATTTCCATGAATGCATATTCCTAGAATACTTTTACACACACACACACACACACACACACACACACACACACAATTATGTGTATGTATTCATTTTGTGTGTGTATAATGCTCTATCACATATACCTTTAGATAAATGGACCTCTTCTCCTCCCCCTTCTCTCTCTCACACCTTATAAGCTCTAAGTCATCCTTATCCCAACTCATACTCACATTTTGTTAGCTGAGTTTCCAAAGCAAGGCCATGTCTCCCCATCCAAGGTCTATGGGTACCTCTGAAGGGTGAGGATCTATCTTCTCATTGCTTTTTTCTCAAGCCCCCATTCCAGGGTCTTTTCTTCATCATTAACTACTAATAATCATATCATTTACCCAATTGCCAAGAATTAAGTTTTTAAAAAGTAATATTTACTTTGATGACATAATATGAACAGAAGTTACAAAACATTCCCTTTGAACTCTCCCATCTATTACCTCAGTTCTTGAGGAGAGTGGGCTCATACTTAAACCATTTGAGCATTTGTTCCACCAAGTTCACATCCAAACGTAGTATAGCCATAGCCAGCAGATGACTCCCAATCTCTGTAACAGCTGCACTGCTTCAAACAATTCATTCTTTAGGGCAGGGGTCAGCAACCTTTTTGGCCATGAGATCCATAAATGACACATTTTTTAAAATGTAATTTTGTGAGAGCCATGCAGTGCTCACAGTGAGCTCCTGTAACAGTGCCTGAAAAAAATTGACTTTATGGCTCCTGCAGAAAGAGCCATAGCCGGCCCTCAAAAGAGCCAGATATGGCTCAAGAACCATACGTTGCCTACCCATGTTTTAGGGTGTCGGCTGCCTCCTCAATCCCTTGGCTCATCCAGAATGCCAAATTTAGTCTAGATCAAGGATTACTGGGGCTTGGTATTCTAACTTTTCAAATTCACAAGGTCACATCCATTTCTAGTGCCCCTTCACCAAAAATCTGGAATATTGGATAAAACAGAGAAAGCAAAAGCAGGTTGTATACTTACAAGCCAAAAGGAAGCAACTGAGGTGAGCAGATAAAAACCTGAGTCTCTTCCCACTGGAAGCTTATATGAGCTCTTTCTTCCTAACAGAATGTAAACAATTAGCAAAGAAGAAGAAAATGACTTTTTTAGGTCAGTTGTTACCTTTGGGACATAGCCCTGGTACTATTCATTGCTCTATCTTTCCATCATCAAGTTAGCAGGACAGAATCAGCTATAGAATCTGTCTGAGTACTCCAAACTTCCATTCTATTCTAGAAGCAGACCTCATAGTATTT
>NW_025341713.1:0-1433 GCF_016433145.1 Gracilinanus agilis | reverse complement strand
TCTGGAAAACAAGAACAGAATGAATTTCTAAACTGAGAGTTTTATACAGCAAAGAGTCAATAACTTGCAAAGTGCACCGCAAATTTTGTTGGCTCATTTTCACGTTATTCTATCTCATCACTTATTTGTGTATCAGTGTTTCCCACACCTGATCTAATCCTTGTTGAACATAGATATCTTCCTTGGTTGAAAAAGATAGCAACATAAGAAAAAAAAAAAAGGCCAGTGAAATAGTCTCAGGTGGTTCCGGGTTAAGATGGTGGCAGAGTAAAAAGCAGCTCTTAACCTCTCCTGACCAAAACACACAAAACTCCTCAAGGGGACATAAAAACAAGTCCAGACAAACAGAGGAACCCCACAACAGGGTACAGCGTGGAAGGTAGGTGGAATTGGGACATTTCCATGCAAAAAGGGGTGAAACAGCTCTCACTAAATCACGGGCTGAGCAACCACCACACCCCCAACCCCTCCACACACACCACCTATAGCACCAAAGCCAGTTAAAAAGAAATAGAGCAAGTTTGGGGCACCCATCGAGTCATTGGCAGCTCCAAGGCCTGTTCCTGAGAGCAGCAGGATTTGGGACCCCAATAAGCCAAAGAACGCACGCGAAATCTGAGTGCAGGAGCAGAGCGCAGGAGCTGCAGAGGCGTGGGTGTAGGCAGATACAGCCAGGAGCTAAAGCTCTGAAACCCTGAGTGGGGAACCACCATACGTGGGTATAGGACAGTGGAAGCAGCGCCCTGAGACTTGTAAAGGAACCTCTGGCAGAGGATCAAGCAAGGGGGTTCACCAGGGGGCTTGACCTTGGAAAAATCCAGAACTCAGACCTCAGGAGCCAAAAGACCACGGATAGACCCCGAGTGCCAGGATAAAGCTGAGGAGCTGCTGGGCTAATGATGGCTACCCAGACTCAGGAAGTTCAGAAGAGAAAGATAAACAACAAGAAAAAGAAGTCTTTAACACTCCACAACTTTTACACAGAGAAAATCCAGACAACCGAGCAAAAAGAAGAGGAGAACAAACAAGCATCCGGACCCTCCTCAAATAAGGAAAAGGGGTCACATGCTATGGAAGAGTTCAAAACTGAGATTCTGAGGAAGATGGAAGAGATCTGGCAAGAAAATAACAGTTTAAAAGGTAGAATCTTGCAATTGGAAAGTGAGGCTCAGAAATCAAATGAACTGATAAGCAAAGTGAACCAGATTGAAAAAGAAAACCAAAAGATCATAGTTGAAAACGAAAAGTTTAGAGCCGAAAACCAGTCCCTAAAGGCTAGAATTGAGCAATTAGAAGCAAATGATCTCTCAAGACAACAAGAACAAATAAAACAAAGTCAAAAGACTGAAAAAATAGAAGGAAATATGAAATATCTCAATGAGAGAGTGACAGACCAAGAAAACCAGTCTAGAAGAGACAATTTGAGAATAATT
>NW_025341712.1:0-1678 GCF_016433145.1 Gracilinanus agilis | reverse complement strand
TAGCTACTGATTTATAATCTGATGGTTGGAATTTTACATAAGAAGCTCACTTATTATCTTTCATAAACTGAGAAGCAACCAATCTCCATATTACAAGTACAATATTCTTAAATATGCAATCAATAAACTGTATTGGGATTAGATTATCATCATAAAGAGAATTGTTGCTCATAACCTCCTTGACATAATTATGATTAAATTTTTTAAGAAAATATTTTAATGATATTGCCACACCAAATACATATAATCTTAAAACTTGGTGAAATGAAAACTTAAAAATATAAAAACCTAGCAAACTATGTTAAAATCATGTGAGAACAGGCTGACATATATATCACATATAATGCTGTCCCCATGGCTGCTCCTGGAGGTGTTCTGAGGATGTTTTCAATGACCCTACAGACAGTGATTAAACTTATATTTATGAAAATGAATGAGTTTCCATCGAATAAAAAATTTTATTTTATCCACTTGTATACCAGCCCATAGAACATTACATATAAAAGAAATAGTAGCTGGTTCTGGGTTAAGATGGCAGCAGAGTAAGAAGCAGCTCTTAACCTCTCCTGACCAAAACACACAAAACTCCTCAAGGGTACATAAAAACAAGTCCAGACGAATGGAGGAACCCCACAACAGGGCACAGCGTGGAAGGTACGTGGAATCAAGGCATTTCCATGCTATAAAGGGGTGAAAGAGCTCTCACTAAATCGCGGGCTGAGCAACCACCCCACACCCACACCATCCACACACAACACCTATAGCGCCGAAGCCAGCTAAAAAGAAATAGAGCAAGTTTGGGGCACCCATCCAGTCATTGGCAGCTCCGGGGCCGGTTCCTGAGAGCAGCAAGATTTAGGACCCCAATAAGCTAATGAATGCACACAAAATTTGAGTGCGGGAGCAGGACGCCAAGAACGAACGCAGGGAGCAGAGCGCCGGATCAGAGCGCAGGCGCGGGTGGAGGCGTGGGTGAAGGCAGACACAGCCAGGAGCTAAAGCTTTGAAACCCTGAGTGGGGAACCAGTGCAGACGGGCATACGACTGTGGAAGCAGCACCCTGAGACTTGTAAAGAAACCTCCAGCAAAGGATCAAGCAAGGGGGTCCACCAGGGGTCTTGACCTTGGAAAAAAACAGACAGACCTCAGGAGCCAATAGACAATGGACAGACCCTGAGCGCAAGGATAAACCTGAGAAGCTGCTGGGCTAACGATGGCTACCCAGTCTCAGGAAGCTCAGAAGAAAAAGATTAACAACAAGAAAAAGAAGTCTTTAACACTCGACAGCTTTTACACAGAGAAAATCCAGACAACCGAGCAAACAGAGGAGGAGAACAAACAAGCATCCGGACCCTCCTCAAATAAGGAAAATTCCTCACAAGCTATGGAACAGTTCAAAACTGAGGTTTTGAGGAAAATGGAAGAGATCTGGAAAGAAAATAACAGTTTAAAAGGTAGAATCTTGCAACTGGAAAGTGAGGCTCAGAAACCAAATGAACTGATAAGCAAATTGAACAACAGAAATGACCAGATTGAAAAGGAATACCAGAAGATTATAGCAGAAAACCAGAAGATTATAGCCAAAAACCGAAAGATTATAGCCGAAAACCAATCCCTAAAGGCTAGAATTGAGCAATTGGAAGCTAATGATCTCTCAAGACAACAAGAACAAATAAAA
>NW_025341711.1:0-1281 GCF_016433145.1 Gracilinanus agilis | reverse complement strand
GAGAAAATAATTGCCTTTAGGGGGATTTTGGTTGCAAGGAAATACCACTTATGGTACATAATCTGAGTTTCTAAAATGCTTGTGATGACTTCTGCTATCAAACCTACAGGCCTTCCCAAGTCTACATCCTCATCTTATATCCTAGTAGAAACCCCAGAATTGAAGTTGAATTTGAAATCCTACAATTTTCTAGTATATTAGAGTCTTTTCTTATGGCAAGAGAATGGGCTCAAAATTTTCCTATTTATGTGCCCACTCTTTGGTTCCAGGTAAACAATTTGTAATTAATCACTTTTTTTTGAGAAAATGAGGGTGAAGAATTTTTTTTAAAGTCTAGAATCATTGAATTTACTTCAAATAAAAAAGTTTAAAAATTATGTATCAGCAGTGTGAGAGAATTGTTAAAATGTAATATAAAATACTCAGAAAAGTTTTCCTTCTCATCTTACTTTCATAGGGATAGAAACTGAAAAAAAAGAATATATATATGTATATATATACATACATACACACACACACATACTCCCATCCTTTCCCTTTAGGCAAATCCATGAACTGTACCACTTTAGATAAATAACTTGATCTTGTGTGCTTCTTTGTGTGATATATAGCTAACTATAAAAAGCTTTCTACACTTTTAGGGATGTTTTGTGAATGAAATTAGGCCAAAAATGTTCAAGTCCATTGAGAGGATTTTCCCTAATTGGAGATAATTTAGGAAAAGAAAATAAACATCAGGTAGGAAATTAAGATGGCTTTCTTTAGCTATGTATTTACCTCACAAAGTTGTTTTAAGAAGAAGAATTTCTTTTAAAAAGAAAATCAGAATGGAACTCAATCACTTTGTTTAATAAACTTGAATACATATATAATAAGTAGAAGGTTTCCCTATTTGGAAAGGGCAGCCAGGAAAACTTCTTTCCACTATTCTTGCCTTCCAGAAGGCAAAGCTTTAAGAAGTGCCTTTAAAGGGAAAATGTCCCTGTTCCTACCTCCCCTGAGGTCTGGATTCTGCATATACTTCTACCATATATTAAGAATCTTTTTTTTACCTGGCTGATGACAGGAGTTCCTGTTACTCTGAGACATACCAACATCACCTCCTCTCTCCTCTTCCTATCCAGTCTTCCTTTCCATGGAATTGAGCATCAATAGGTGATCTCAAGAGACTTAGAGTGATCTTGAATAGTAGAATCATTTAACTTTATCAGCAGAGCTCCTCTCTTCCAATGATATGAGAATGACAGAGATCTTTTTGCAATGAATAAAATAGTTCCACTC
>NW_025341710.1:0-3373 GCF_016433145.1 Gracilinanus agilis | reverse complement strand
GAGGGAGAGAGAGAGAGAGAGAGAGAGGAAGAGAGAGAGAGAGAGAGAGAGAGAGAGAGGAGGCAGAGACATATAAATAAGAGAGAAACCAAGTGGTACTAACTATATAGGTAACAGAAATATAGAGAGGCAAATCAGTGTAGTCATGAAGAGTATAAAGTAATTTCATCAAGAATCTCAGATTTGAGATGAACTTCAAAGAACAGAATCATTGAATTTGAGAGATGACATTTATATACCGTTTTTAACATTTGCCAAGTACTTTATATATATTCTCATTTTATCTGATTGATACGAGACCACAAGTGTCCTGATTCCTAATCTAGAATTTCTTTTTTCCCATTGTGACATTCTGGCCATACTATGAGTAGAATCAATATAGATGAAATGGAGAGAGAAAGGCCATTTCGGGAGATGAGTAGAATAAAGCAACCACACAGATGTAGGAAGGGGCATGTAACATAGAGGAGATGGCAGACTGAAAACAATAATGATGATGAAATAATTTATATAGCACTTTAAGATTTTAATATTATCTTATTTGATCCTCATAATAGCCATATGAGTATTTATTATTATTATTTTACAAATGAGGACTGAGACAAAGGGCAAATGACTTGCCCAGGGTCACTCTAATAGTGGGCATCTGAGCCAGGATTTGTACTCAGATCTTCTTGACTCCAGGTCCAGTGTTCTCTCCACTTGACCACTTATTTGCAGACTGATATATTGAGAATAGAAATTGTGTATTAACAGGAATGAAAAGTAGCACAGGCAGAAGAGTTTATATCTGATAGTGAGCAGTCTAGTGCTGAAAAATACTTTGAACTGGAAAGGTAAGAGACCTGATAAAAGTAAGAGATCAGTAAGAATAAAAATGACTAATCAGTTGGTAAAGCCCAAAGTCAGTAGGAGGATGTTAATAAAGAAGCTAAATTTGCTCAATGATTCCAATCTCCAAGCAAGAGGTTGCAAATAATTATTCTACAAAATAGTGACTGCTACTCAGGGTCACTATTAGTGATCTGTGAAAAACTGGAGGAAATGGGAAAGTTGGTGCAGAACTGGCAATGTACCTCTATTTTCCTGATTTGCCAAAGAGACAGAGTAGGAGAGAGAGAGAGATAAACACATATATGTGTGTGTGTGTGTGAGACACACACATAGATGGGTAAAATAGTGATGGTAGTACTGGCAATCTCTACCTCACAGGATTGTTAGGCTCAAAGGATATATTGTGTGTAAAGCACTCTGCAAAACTTTAAAATAATATAAAAATGCCATTTATTATTATACAAAGTTTGATAATTAGAAAATTGTTGGAAGGCACTAATGAAGGCATGGTTTATGAAGTACTCATCATTAAGTGAGTGAATGACTTTATTATGGACATATCATGTCAGAACAATCTAATTTCACCTTTTGGCAAGGTTTTTAGAATGCAAGATCAGAAAGCACAACAGATATATTATATCTGGATTCCTGCAGGCTATGTGGCAAAGTCTCTCATGATATCCTTCTGGATAAGATGGATAGATGGAGGAGAGCTGATAATTCATGTAGGTGTTTTTGGAACTCGTTTAATGACTGGACACAAAGAGTGGATCAATGTCAACCAAGAAAGCATTCTATTGGAGTGTCCAAGGAATCTATTTCTACCTCTGGGCTATTCAACATTGTTATCAATCACTTAGATGAAGGCATAGATGACATGCCTATCAAATTCCCAGATGACAAAAAATGAGCAGAATAGCTGACACTGTAGACAACAGGATTGCCATTTTAAAATATTTTAACAGTCTAAAATGATAAACCAAATCTATGATGATTAAATTTAAAAGGGTTAATCTGTACTATGTATTAAGAATTGGCTATGGAAATACAAAAGGGAGAACTATGGCTGGAGAATAGTTTATGTGAAAAAAAATCTTTATTGACTGATAAGTGCAATATGAATTAAAAGTATGATATGGAAGTCAAAACAAACAGACTCTAAATAGCTCTCATATTGCATGAATATATTTCTAGAATAATGTAGGTAATAATCCCATTATAGTCAGGCCTTGTAAGATCACATTTGAAGTATTGTCTTCAATTCTCAGATACATTTTTGAAAAGGCATTAAAATCCAGAGGCAAGTGACCAGGTTAATAAGGGAACTGTAAATCATTCCATATAGGGATAAGTTAAATTAATAAAAAATTTTAAATAGAGAATATGTGATGGGAACATAATAGTTATCTTCAAGTATTTGTGGTCAGGCAAGGGATTAGATTGCTTGATTGCAAATACCAGAACTAGGAACATGGTAGAATTAATAGTGTTGCCCCAATATAAATAAAAAAGACTCCCTAGTAAGTAGAGTTCCCCCAAAGTGGAATAAACTGTGTCTGGAGGGAGTGGGCTTCCTTTGTCATTGGAACCTTTCATATGCAGGCTGGTCAAACACTTTAATGTAGTAGTGGGGATTCCTTTTCAAGTCCAGGACAACAAAGTAATTGGCCTTTATAGTTTTTTCCAACTCAAAGATCTTTTTATTAGGTTCAACTATAACATTAACTGGCTGGAAAACCCTGGGAAAGTACTTTTACTTCTTTAGGCTTCGGTTTTCTTATCTACAAAATGAAGCGTTTGCTCAAAATAATATCCAAATTTCATTTCACCTCTAAAAATGAGTGATTCACAAGGTATACTGGAAAGAACTCTAAATGAACAATCAGAACCCCAAATTTTATTGGAACCTCCTGCATTTATTAGCTAAATGACTTTAGGCAAGTCACTTCCTTTCTCTGTAGGAAGAAGGAATCAGAACACGAATTATTGCTAAAATCTTCAATGCGATTCTGTAAGGAGTCCTTTTAAGTCCTTGATTGGAGAGAGATATGAAGGTTATGATTGCTTCAAGGAATCTGAATTTCCCTTGAGCATTCTTAAACGGTCTTCTCCCCAGTGCCTATGTGAGGTTCAAGTAGTTGCAGGGTTGTTATGAGGATCAAATGAAATAATATATGTAAAGTACTCGGCAATCTTAAGGTGCTATATAAATGCTTGCTATCATTTTTATTAATTTTTGAGGAGGCTAGGACCATAAGCACAAGTGACAATACTTTCTTCTGTCATCTTACTTTGTTAATATAAGAAAAATATTAAACTTAACCATTCACAAAAAAAGCTAAATGAATTAGAGACTAAATGATAAAAAACAGCAGCAACTTACTTTTCACAAGGTAGAAAGTAAATGACTTACGAAAAAACAAACAAGGGAAAATGATGCTTTTCACTTCTATATAGATTCCTTTAACCTCTGTCCTCTCTCCCTTCCTCCCCTCTTTCTTCTGTTAATACTTGAAGCCAATATATATATATATATATA